>NC_141074.1:13221723-13229223 GCF_041138505.1 Cibotium barometz
GCAAAGCCAGCTACGACTCGGTCTCTTGTGGATATTGCTTTGAATCTTCACCGGAGCACCACAACTGGAATGCAGCAGTGGAGCCTTGGCGACCTTACGTTTGGATTGTACCTGCTATCTTTGCATCACGCCTCCGAGATTGCTGCTGATACTATAAAGGGCGAGCAAGTTCTCTCTCCAAGCGTGGTGAGGATTATGTGAATCACTAGTGCTTTTTGCTTGTCTTAGTAAGCACATGTGATTGGGAAATTTTCTAGAAAACTCCTAGTTGGTTACAAACAAGCTGCTGCTCTGTTTGACTTTATTGCTATGGTGCCAATGTTTTCTTTTTCCACAAAGCCTTTTTCCATACTTGGTCGGTGCGAACATTGGTAATTAATCTGCTTCATAAAAGACTCACAGCTTTGGTCATTGAATTGGATGTTGGACAATTATAGGCTATCTTAAAGAGAGTCTATCTTGTGAAGGATAAAAAGTGTCATTGATGGCATGCTTTACCAATGTTAGGTATAATGTTCACACTTGGGACAAGGGAACAAAGGTTTTAAAAACTAATAAAACCCCATGTGTGGAGGGGACAAGGGGACAAAGGTTTTAAAAACTTTTAAGTAAAAGAATACCCCTTTTTAAAGTGAATTGTGGCCTTTTTAGAGGAGTCTATGCTGTTATAGGAAGGGCTGGCTTTTTGGACTTGTGGGTTGGAAGGAAGCGTGGAGATGAACAGCACGTAGGCTCTCTCTCTCTCTCTCTCTCTCTCTCTCTCTCTCTCTCTCTCGTGCGAAGAGTACTGCAGCATACACACGCATGTGCTTTTCTCTTGGAAAGGGTGGGCGGCTGGCGAAGAGTACTGCAGCATACACACGCATGTGCTTTTCTCTTGGAAAGGGTGGACTGCAGCTACATGCAGGAGGTTTGGTGCTTGGGAAAGCTGCCGACTGGCTGGGCTGCACGCTGAGTACACACAGGACAGAAACGATCTTCTCTCTCCCTCTTTGGTGACGGCTGGACTACACGTGGACTGGGCTGTGGAGAACCGGCAGGTCTGGACTGCACGTGGGCGGGCAGTCTGCAGGTGAACAATTATCTCTCTCTTTGTGAGAAGGTTGGCGGCCAGGACTGCAGGACAGCAGGTCTCTCTTTCTCCCATCTTCTCTCTCTTTTCGTGAGTTGTTGGACTGCAAGGGCAACACCCGAAGCTACACTCAGGTTGCAGGCGGAGGTGTGGGCTGAAGCCTCTCTCTCTCTCTCTCTCTATCGGTCTTGGTGAAGATAGAAATTGAGGCAGGGATGATGGCTGCTCTGGTCACATGCATACGAGCCTAAGGAGTACGTAGCTTCTCTTTCTTCCAGTCAGAGGGCTGTTCGGGGGTTCTTCTCTCGGTTCCTTGTGAGAGGAGGAATTTGCCGCCAAGCTTTGGGGCCAACAGGTGTCGCTGTTCTTTTTGTGTAGGAGCACTCTAGCTCCCTTTTAGCTGTCTTATTTGCTGGATTACAACTGTGTTTGAGTGACTATTGTCTACCGCACTTTGGTTTCTACCAGAGGCCCGTTTCGAGGTTCCGTTTGCTAAGACCATCTCTCAAGGGAGTGAGCTCGTGGTTGTCTCGAGGAAAGTCGTCGCTGAAAATTTCAGCAAGATGTCAGACTATGAGGATGATTATGACTATGATGATGAGGAAGAGCAGGAGACCACTCCTGAGAGGACTGAATCTGAGGATGTACTTGCAGGAGAACAGGCTGCAAAAGATGCACATTATGAGGATGTAACGCAGCCAGAAGATATGCCAAGTAAAGAGGAAGATGATGCCCAATTCAAAGCCCGTTTGGCAGGGGCAGTGGATGTGCTCATGCAGCTCACGCAAAGTGAGAAGTTTGTTGAATTTATGAGGGCCCCTTTTGAGCCTAAGAAGAAGGTGCATTCTAGGAACCCACCCCAGGGCAATAGTGGTGTCTTCCCACAGGATCCTACTTTTGGATAGTTTTCCAACATGCAGAACACTTATGGTGCAAACCCACAGGGTTCCTTTTTCGGGCAGCCACGTATTCCGCAGCAATCGATGCATCCAGGCTATTTTGGCGGTGGTTCCGTGTTCCAATCTATGACTGGGGGTTACCCTCAAGGGGGCATGGGAATGCAAGGGAATTTTGGAGCTAGTTTTCAGCTTGGCATGCAAGGCAACATGTATGGTGGTATGCAGCTCGGAATGGAAGGGAATATGTATGGGGGCATGCAGCCCGGGGGACTAGGGCCTTTAACACACTTGTCGATACCATCAAAGCATATTAAAACATTTAAACATGGCCACAACCTTAACACATATCCATCATCACTTTGCATAAAACATAAAGCTGGACAAAACATCCACAAATGCTGAAAATGGAGCTCGCACGTGTGACACCACATAGAGGCTGGAATGGGCCGATCCCTCCCTTGAAGTATTTTATTACCCAAGGAGAATAATATCATGCACAAGCTTTGAGGGCCTTACTCTCCCCACGGGAGATGCCGGATTATCCATATACAAATGCCATAACATAGCCCAACACGAGGCAACCAAGCCAGAACAACATAGGCTGTAGAAATGCTGAGCCAACAATATAATCCATATACCTCCATGTGGGTATTGATTCTTCCCCAAAAACCACGGGTCTTCATGCAATAGAGCTGGTATAGCAAGTACAACTCTCCATTTAGCCGGTACAGTAGGTACATGTTAGAAGTCATCTCCTGTCTAGTTTTATACACCAGGGCCTTTGTTGTGGGTGTACCCGCCCTTATGAGGTGTTTTCCCATTTTTCCCCACACTCCGTATTTTTCCCCTATTTTTTCCCATTTTTCTGAGGCTTGGGAGGGCTGCCAGATGATGCCGGGAGCACCCCAGTGCTGGCCGACTGGATCTTCATCAGTCGTGGGCTTCAGGGCTGCTGGCCGACTGCCTTTTACCAGTCGTGGGCATCAGATAGCTGGCCGACTGCATTTATGCAGTCGTGGACCTCTTTCTTCAGTCGTGGACACTTTTAGTGCTGGCCGACTGCCCTTCCAGGGAGGTATATATAGGTCCTCAGCCCCCATGCCTTATTTGTATCATTCCTCGGGATCTTCTTGTGTATATAGAGCAGAGTTACACGCCTACATCTTTCTCTCTCTTGTGCTGTTTTTCTGCCTGCGTTTTTGCTCGTGTTCCCAGATTTGGTCATCATCTCCGCTGCATATTCTGACATGGTATCAGAGCCTAGGCTCTAGATAGGTCTTGGGATTTGTGTGAGCAAGAGGGGGACTGTTTTGTGGCTGATTGGTGGACTGTTTTGGGCTGATCGGGAAGAGGAGAAGCAAGAGGAAGGCGGGCTGATTTGCTAGACAGCCACTTGCAGGTTTTAGTTCTTCTTTGTTCCCACGCACCCACCCTTTTCAGAGTACATCCCCGCGATGGCAGATCTGTATGAGATGGCCGAGAGACATGTGAAGATCTCGACACTCCCCACGTTCCCGGTGGACTGTCAGTTGGACGGGAGCAACTACGGCATATGGAAGGTGATGATGGAATCCGTTCTGGAGTCCTACGATCTCGCCGATTTCGTCGTTGTTGGTGTTCCACGGCCGGAAGTAGAGGAAGGGGAGTTACCGTCAACCCGAAAGGACCGGGAGGCCGAGACACAGATGTGGGATCGTGTCAACGCCAGGGTCCGTTCGTTTATTTTTCTCAACTGCACACCGCAGGTAATCAATCATGTAAAGCATATGACGCTGGCCAGAGGTATATGGCAGCATTTGGCCTCACTTTACAACAGGGTATCGCCCATGAAGAGGATTTCCTTGGAAGTACAGATGCGGGTTATGAGCCCTGCAAAGTCCTCGACGATGCGGGAGCATATTAACAAGCTGCAGGCTCTTCAGCAGGAAGTTCTCCAGGCTGGGAAGGAGATATCGTCAGAGGACATGGCCATAACGTTGCTGTCACATTTGCCCTCTTCGTACTCAGCATTTTACTCGTCTTTGATTACCAGTGGCAGGCTCAGCACCATCACGTGGGAGGAGCTTGTGCCCATGGTCTTGGACCAGGAGGAACGATTTACGAACCCTCCTCAGGGTGGAGGTTCGGAGGCCTTTACTGGCCAACGGTCGAAAGGCCGTAATTCGGGCAAAGAGAAGGCTTCATCGGAGAAGTCTTCTGAGAAGAAGTCCGACGCTGACCGCGAGAAACTGAAGGCAGAGAGGACCTGTAATGATTGTGGCGAGAAAGGCCACTACTGGAGACAGTGTCCCAAGCGGAAGACCGAGAAGGGTGAAGACTCCTCAGCAATCATGAAGACTTATAAACTAGGACAAATTTGTCCATAATCTTGTCCAAGAAAGAAATCTCCATAGATATAATCCATCCCAATAAAGAGAGCCATAAACAATGTTTCCCTGAAACCATGTCAAGGCAAACAACACCACTTTTCTCCTTGCATGGCTATACAAGGGTTAGTGAACATAAAAAATACTTCATAGTAAATAGCAAAAGCCCCAACTTTGCAAACTTAAAGTATACTTAGCTTTTCTTTGCCAGGTTGGTCATGAAGCCAAAAGAAATATCTCGTCACCATATCCTTAAGATATCGTGAGATATATCTCCGTAAGCTTGCCTGTAAGCTTGATAATATAATCCACAATATCCAAATGGAAAGTGTGCTAAACGTATGCACATAAAGCCAACTCCATACTTCCAAGATAAAAGTTTGTGAATTCATAAATCCTTAGATCAAGCTGTCTATTGCTCATGCTCTTGCTTCATAGGCTATGAAGTGGCTAGCCATGCTTAATAGCAATGATGGTAAGTGTAGTCCCCACTTGAGATCTTTTCTCTTCCTTATTGATAGAAGGAAGCCTCCACTTCCAAGAAAGCCTATGCTCTGATACCAATGAAACTCGCGGCGGGTGCTCGGGGGACTAGGATCTTTGACACACTTGTCGATACCATCAAAGCATATTAAAACATTTAAACATGGCCACAACCTTAACACATATCCATCATCACTTTGCATAAAACATAAAGCTAGACAAAACATCCACAAATGCTGAAAATGGAGCTCGCACGTGTGACACCGCATAGAGGCCGGAATGGGCCGACCCCCCCCCCCCCCCTTGGAGTATTTTATTACCCAAGGAGAATAATATCATGTACAAGCTTTGAGGGCCTTACTCTCCCCACAAGAGATGCCGGATTATCCATATACAAATGCCATAACACAGCCCAACACGAGGCAACCAAGCCAGAACATAGGCTGTAGAAATGCCGAGTCAACAATATAGCTTTTTTTGTTCCGGATTGAGACCATAGTCTCTTAGTTTGAAGGGACGCTTCTTGGTAGTGTTATTTTGAGCCTTTGGACCATTTTTATCTTGGTTTTGGTCTTTTTTAGGTGACTGTTCATCATTTTGTAGGTTTTGGACAGTCCTCTCTTTGCCTTGAAATGAGGGTTTAGCCTTATTGGATCGACTCAATTTGAGTTCCAATTGCTGGGTGGCGGCGGCGGCGGCTGCGATTAATTGGTGTAAGGTATGACCAGGATACATTTGTAGTCCCGCTTTGTACACGGGTTGCAATCCCGATTGAAACCTTCTCTTCCTTTCCGCCTCGATGACATGCATAAATGGAGACACCTCCAAAAGTACTTTCCAAAACTTTTGTACATATGCATTTACCGATTCCCCTCATTTTGCTTTACCCAATCCCACTTCATTGTTATCTCATTCAATGCATTGGGAGGCAAGAATTGAGCATAGGACCTCTCCTTGAACTCTTCCCATGATCTAACAGGATTCGGTGAGAGCTTCTCCGTGAGCCACCAATGGGCAGCAGTGCCTTTCATGAACATGCTTACATGCCGGATCATGGATTTCTGAGTGAAATCCTCATCACTGAAAGCAATATCAAACTAGGCAATAAAAGCAAGTGCCTTTGATGCATCATATTCCTCATGATATGTGTCAAACTTCACAGATTTGTCTCCGGCTTTGAAGTTACGAGACTTCGATGCATGTGTGTGCATCTCAACATGGGTCCATTGGGACAGCCCTTGCGACGACTGGCATCATTTTTGGACCAAAAGGTGATGCATAAGGCATAGATACATGTGCCTTGTAAGCATGAGGCATGGCTGGCCCCTCAACATGCATTGATACATTTTCAGCCATAACTTCTCCCTCACGAGCACACTCGAAGGCATGAGTGGCATGAGAGATACGTGGAATACCTGCACCAACAAAAAATTGCAGCCCATGTTGCATGTGTTGTGCATGCACATTTTCAGTTGGCAATGGCATTTGACATACATTTTGACCACTACCATAAACATTGTATCCTTCACGAGCTACATAAGGTATTCCTGCATGGCGTGAAGTCACTGATTGTTCCTCTCCCATAGCATGGAGATTCATCCTCTTAGACATAAGTTCTTGTTCGGGCACTTGTGGGGATTCCAAGACATGTGGGATGGTTGCCTTTTCTGCATAGGCATCCTCGGTACGAGCCAAGTATGCACGTACTGCATCCCTCGGTTGCATGTGCAACTCTTGAGTAATCATTGCCATTGCATGATCCATATAAGATTCAGCTTTCTTGGCCTTCAAACGGTCATGTACCAACGGATCCTCGCGGCGGTAAAGATTCAATTCTTCTTGTTGTGCATGGAGAAGAGCTTGCATACGAGTAAGTTCAGCCCTCAAGACTATGGACTCTTCTTCTTGCATCTTCTCTTTGCCACGGGACGGCTGTCCCACATATTCATGTTTCCTATTGTGCATCACATGAGTTTGCTCATCCTCTAAAGCATTGGAGGCATGCATTTCATTGTCCCTGCCTCTTGTATTAGCATCTCCAACATTCATTGTATGGCTGTCCATAATGTTCCAAGTGTAGAGATAGCTAGTGTTCACGGTGATCGTCTCTCACGATAGAAGTGAAAGAGAACCGTAGGCTCTGATACCAATGTAACTTAGTTGAACACAATGCTAAATACACTTAAATACACTAAGATTTGATGGACTCTTGTTCAAATACAAGAAGTAAATTGCTGAATTGACAAGAGACACACAATGAGCCGGAACGGCCGACCCCTCCCTCAAATAAAGTATATTGATCTTGGGAGAATCAAGTACATAGTGTCATGGGCATTTCTGATCAGATTTCCATACCAATGTATATGAATACAGTATTGCAAACAAGTGGTTGTCGATGTAGACTTACAACCCACACTACCCTCTCAAGTGTCCATGTTTCCTACCATCTGCTCTCTATTGTTCCACCAATACATGGTAGCAACAATCTGCAAGAGAGCACGTAGGACAAGAGAACACTACACAGGGTATGTGATCTTGTAATCCGGTTCCTCCCTCCTGCTACTTACTCCCATATTTAAGCATAAAAGCTTACCAATAGTAAGTAGAGTCGATGACAGCGGAAGTCTTCGCGATGGAAGTCCTTGGAGTGTGGAGATCTTTGATTTGTCGCCTTTCTTCA
>NC_141074.1:13234223-13431723 GCF_041138505.1 Cibotium barometz
GTGAAGAAAATACCTTTGTCTAGAGAAGAAGCCGTGGTGACCTGTATTCCAGATGTCACTGTCAATTACATCAAAGTTGGATCAAATAGACATCTGGCTGTTGACATGAGGTTTATGGAAGATGACGGTGCCAAAGGAAGTGCTTGTTAAGGTCGAGCAGGCAGATAGCAGTGCGAATGTAAACCAGACTGCATTTGGGCAAGCCAGAGTGCAGACAGGTAAGGCGACCAGCAGCACTGAACAGGCCGGACATAGAATGGGCAGTGACCATCAGGTAGGCTGTCTGGCCAACAGATTCCATTATTAGGCCCGAGAAGGGTGAGGACAGGTGTACATAGTAATTTTTTACTGTTAGTAGTTGATCTGCACAAGGTTCAATGGGTTTTTTACACTTCATGTACAAAATGGCTGGTTTTACAGAGCACAGCTTGATTGCAGGTTGCTAAACTTATCTATCATGTCGAGCTAGCAAAAGGAGCTTACATGAAAAACCCTGCAAGTCTTGCTCGTGTCAGCATGCTGCGTGAAAGCAATGTTGTAAAGTTCATGGACAAGTCCAGTGTGATGCGCCCTGCATACTACATTGCAGTGGACACCCATGAAAAATTGGTGATCTTGGGCATTCGTGGAACAAGCTCAGTTCATGATGTGATCACGGATCTGGTTTCTCACAGCAATGAGGAAGTGAGATTCGATGGAGGAAGTGTGCATTTTGGAACAGCAAAAGCAGCAGAGTGGTTCATAACACATGAACTGGAGACTTTGAGGCAGTACCTAAAGAAGAACACTGTAAGTCTTGGTGTTTTTACTTTTCTCGTGTCAATGCAACGCGCGCACACGTGGTGCATGCCACGTGTACAGGCACAGGTGCATGCATGTGCACACTTGCATGACAGGTGTACAGGCACGTGCACACGTGCATGCACACCGGCAGGAGGACTTAAAATCACTTCTAATAAAAGAAAAGAACTACATTTTTGAACCAAGTAGATTGGTCATAAAAAGAGAGTGTTTCTTATTTGGATGCAGGGTTTTGGGCTAAGACTAGTTGGACATTCTCTTGGGGGAGCCACTGCCTCACTCCTTGCAATGATGCTCCGGAAAAAGTCAGAGGAGGAGCTAGGGTTTTGTCCTAGCATTGTTTCAGCTGTGGGTTTTGCAAGCCCTCCTTGTGTTCAAGAATACTTGCTCTTCAGAGTTCAGACTTTGTGCAAACAGTTGTTCTTCAGGTCTGATGATTTTTTTCTACCAGCTACCCTTGTGTGTGCTTGCGTGTATGTCTCTGTGTGTCTGTGAGTTTGTGGGTGTGTTTGTATTTGGGTGTGTGTTACCAGGCAATGCTGATACAGACATCTTGCAGGATGATGTCATACCCCGAATAAGTGCGGTTTCGTTGCTTAGACTACGCAATGAGATACTGGATTTAGACTGGTGTGTAATGCAAATCTTCTCATGTGATGCAAAGAAATTTAAGAAAACATTTAGTGTATTTTTAGAAGAAATTTTAAGTGCTTTTGAGTATGGAAAATGGTATGCTCATCTGCTGTAGGACTAGCTTTCTACGCAAAGAAGCAGAAGAGCGCAAGGGGATTTTGGACCTGGTTGCCAGCACAGTGCAAGCTTTATCATCAGTGCAGGATGTTGCTCGCAGATACACAGCCTATGCTAGCCGTTCGGGGCCTTCTCCAGAGCAAGGTTAGAGCTATTTTCGAGGGCTTGCATTGCTGCTATATCCAAACATAGTTCTCTAAGACATCTAAGCTTTTCAGGACCCCAAGAAGCTCCCTTAGAGCAATCGGTTTCTGACCAGAAAGTGTGTACGCCGGATTCTACACAGCCACTACAGCCGGTCGAGGAACTGTTTGCACCAGGATTGCTTTTTCACATACGTGGGCACCCTATTTTTCAAGAAAAATTGCAGAAGTTCACAGAAGGTAGAGAGGGTTGCACTCTTTGGAAAGCACATTCCAATGAAATTTTTAGGCGGATTGTTTTGACAGGTTCCTTCTTTAAAGACCATAAATGTGATAGCTACTACCAAGGATTGAGAGATACCCTTAAAGGTCTTCCAAAAGTTCAATAAAACTTTTACTTATTTTGGCACGTATCAGTGGTGCGGAAAGCTTAATGGACTTAGGTCTTTGACATGATTTTACTTTTTGTACATGGTAGCAAATGAGCATAAGTGACAGCAGTCCGCTACCACTGACCACAAAAAAAGAGGAGGTGAGAAGCAAGCCAATCTTTGATTGGGCTTGGGTGAATGAAAGGCGCCTGTTGTGTTCACGGAAAAAAAAAGGCGCCTGCTGTGAAATGCATGCACCAGCCTAGTGAGGCCAAACAATGTGCCTCTTCTTAATGGCTGATCGAATAGGGAACCGCATGCTGCGCATTAAGCCACCCTCTTAACAATCTTGCACCCCAAAGATGCACCTCTCCAAGACTTTTGCCGTCTCTACATCTCATTGAGTGCCACTGAATTGCCCATGCTGCTCTTGTACTGCTTTGCCTTGCTATCACTATGCTACCCCCATTTGAACCACAATGTAGCATGACTGCTGTGCGAAAGCATGCTTGATGATGATCAATGCAAAGCAATAAAGATTAACATGAATCACATGCTCATGACATAGAGAAGTAGAGAGAAGAAGAGAGACTCTTTATCTAACTATAGTACTAAATGAATGATTAATTACAATGATTGTCATAGATCCAATGTAGATCTAGACTATGAATGCTATGAATGAACTTATGTTTATTGTCCTCCACTGTGCGTTAATTGAAAACACTGATTTGGTAAACTGTTAGATTGACTTTGGCTCTATAATTTTTGTCTTTGAATGATTATGAACGATCCATGACTTGCCTTTATATAGTAAAGTGAGAGCAAGTCGTAATCAAGTCGGTTTTCACTTTTCAAGCCATAAAAAGTTATCAAAAATGCCATAAAATGTGTTCATATTGTGTTTGTAATATGTTCTAACCATTGGTGGATGTCTTGGGTACATCCGGGTATCTATAGGGCCACCAAATTGGCTCCAAATTGCCCATATACGACCTCTAACATTGCCTTTAAGGCGTTTGTAAGGAATAATTATATCTACGTGGCATTGGATTAAGGTGTGCACGTGACATATCCTCGTGCCAAACTTGGGAGTTGGGGTGCACATGATGCGCCTTTGCTCCATGCTATCGATTTGATTGCGGATTGGATCTCCCATATGGCATCTGTACCACTATTTTCTCGGGGATTGTGGGCAATGGAAGTTGCCTATTTGTCTTTGGAACCGTTATTAGCATAGTAGACTTCATGAACAACTTAGTAAATGAAGTACTTATCTTCTCCTTTGTGTGAACGGATTTGGAGATAATTATGGGAACCTCGTGAGCTGTCACCACCTCCATGGCTATGATGATCTTGGAAACTTGCATGGAATGTGGAATTGTTTGCGGCTCTGCATGCTCGAATAATTGTACCTCTTGGTTGGCCTCGACCTGGATTTGACACGATTTCTAGTGCTTCTTTGGTATCCCTTTGTCCTTGGTCTTCTACTGTGGTACTCTTGCCTTCTTCCTTAGTCTTTATCGCACTTGCTTTCACTGGAGTACTTTGACTCATCATGGCGAAAAGCTTCTTTATTTCTTTCCAATACTCTTCTTCACGTCTTTTGTTGTCTTTTCTTCTTTGCCTTGCTCTTTCTTCATGTTGTTCCCTTTGGCGATCTAGGTCTTCACATGCTTGTCGGGCGGTAAATCTTTGTGCTTTCCTGGGATGCCCATTTGAACCTTGCTCAATTAGCTTAATTTGTCTTTTCATCAAAGCCAAAATATTCTCCATGGTTTCCATGAAGAAATGCTTGCTATTTTTTTTTGTTATAATCAGTCCCAAAACCCTAAACCTAGGCTTCTACATGTATCCTAGACACCCTAGAATCATGATAGATTGAAATATAGACTTTCTAGTACTATACTATGATGACAATGAGCGAAAAGGTGATGCGAAAAAGTTGACTTAATGCGAAAACGTAAACCCTAATTTTGCTTGCGAACCCTCATTTGTTGATTTACATATAAAACTTTTCTTAGGAATGACATAGACATGCTCTGATACCAATGTAACATGACTACTGTGCGAAGCACGCTTTGACACAAGATTAAAGCTAATCACATGCTCATGACATAGAGAAGTAGAGAGAAGGAGAAGAGAGACTCTTTACTTAATCTTCTAGTAATGTATTATTGAATGAATGAGTAATTACAATGATTGCCATAGATCCAATGTAGGTCTAGACTATGAATGCTATGAATGAACATGTCTACGTGGCACCAGATTAAGGTGTGCACATGACACTTTTGCCGTCTCTACATCTCATTGAGCGCCATTGAATTGCCCATGCTAATTGTACTGCTTCGCCTTGTTATCACTATGCTACCCCCTATTTGAACTAAAGCATTACTTTCTTCATGTTGTCATTTTTGTGAGCTGGCCACTAACGCCTGTTGTCAGCCACCCACAACCCCTCTCTTGTGTATGCCCATGTGCTGTTGTCATTGTCCATGCTGAGCTGCCTAACACCCTCTTGTGCACCCTGGCTGTTGCCAACAAGTGTTGCCAATTCTATAGTTTGGTTGGTGATAATTCACATGGAGGCCTTTGGAAAAAGCTTTCAAAGCCTGAAATAGCATTTCAAGCCTTTGTATAAGCTTTCAAAAAAAGGTATTTTATAGGGCTTATTTAGTTATATATCTAGCAGCGGGGTCTAGCCTTAGTTGCTGAGATTATTGAGACTTGTCTTTTAGGACACCTGGGTTCAATCTTGTCACCACAGGAGAAGAATTTCACCTGCGTTTGTTGAGAGAGAGAGAGAGAGAGAGAGAGAGAGAGAGAGAGAGAGAGAGAGATTTTTATATGTTAGAGGCCAAAATGACCGACATAACCAAGTACAAACACAAGATTACGAAGAGTCTTCATTTGAACCAAAAGTATTAAAAGAAGAAGCGCTGAAACTAAAAGAAAAAGTCCTAATCAGCTGGTGGAGTGTTGTGGTTGGTGGATACCCGAGTTGGAGACTAAGGATCTGGTGGTGGTGGTGGTTTAGGCTTGTGGAATTCTTGAATGAGGTTAACTCGTTTGCTATCTTTAGTTTTGTGCCTTTGAAGATTTTTGACTACTTCAAGATGCCAATTTAGTAAGCTCTCGTGTTGTATGTGAAAACTGTTTGATGCCACTGTGGTCAAGCTAGAATATGGTTGGCATGTTTTGCTTGATTGTTTGTATAGTTAAGGATATCTGTTCCCATGATTCATGGTATTCATTATCTGTATAGCAGCCTGTCACATGCACACACGTGGACATAGTTAATCTTATAGCTAATCCTTGATTAGGCAGCAATCTTAGGATAGATTTAGGGCACTAGTAGGCTTAGGCAAGGAAGAAGAAGCAAGTCCACAAGCATCACCAATCGGCCAGGTCAAAAGCACCATACAGGGGAGTCAACAACATTACATGATATTTAAATGTGTTTTTTTTTTGCTTGTCTCTGTTGGCCTCCAGGAGTCGGATTGCCTATAAATAGCAAGCAACCCCTACAACAGTCAAATCGTTGTAGGGGTTCTCCTATGAGCTTATAAACAGCAAGCAATAGTTTAGTCTTAAGCATCTGATCTCCAGTTGGGGGGCAAGTAAAAGTTAGTCCATAATTATTCTTTTGGTCAAGAATTTAGTCCCTTTTGAAAGGCCAAAGGTCATAACAGTTGTACAGATAAAGACATATTTTTGTATCATAGTAATATATTGAATACACAGCTCATCTTTCTCCTCTCAGTTTATTCATTATGTTAAGCATCATCAATGTTCCTAATTAGTAGGCTTAAGGTTGGATCAAGTACAACAAGGCTTCCGCATGCAGCATTGGTATCAGAGCATTCAGGCTCAACCATCTATGCACTAAGCTGTCCCAAGAAAGGTGCACATATCTATGGGTAGAATGCATCTAGGGTAGCATTTTTGAGGTGGCTAAGCTAGAGGAAGCATTCCCTGGGAGTTGTGTGCGCTAAGGAGCATACCTTTGGCTCTCAAATTAGTTTTAAAGGTGGAGCATTCGGCATGATCATTCTCAGTAGGAGACCATAGTTGTGTTAAGGGAAAGGCATTGTAGGCATGGGGACAAAGTGGAACAGATGTGTAGTTCTCAAACTAGACTTGGAGTGGAATAAGAGGAGTGACATGGTTTTCAAAATCAAAGTATCAAAAGGCAAGTAGTCAAGAACATAGTCAATAGTCCAAGGAGGAAGGATGACAAGTTTCCAACCCATCAACAAGTTTAGTAAGAGGGAATGTCACGTGCACACAGGTGGCCATGGCTAATCTCATAGCTAATGCCTGATTAGGTAGCAACATTAGGAGAAATATGGACTCTCCTTTTGTCCCTTAAGGGGTTTCTCTCACTTCTCTATCTCTAGAAAAAGATTCTAAAATAATGTTATAATATTAGCTCTTGTAGAATCAAGGAGATCTCTTTATATTGTTTTTAAAAGAGATTCACCTATTATTTTATTGTAGTACTGTCCCATGTCCAAACTTAGGACTACCTATCCTCAAAATTCTCAAATCTGAAATAATAATATTCTATTTGATCTAAAAACGTGAAGCATCTAAGATGTGATACTCTTAAATATCCACATGACTTTTTAGTTTCTAAATCCTTCCAAATAGATTGCATTTACGTATTTCAAAATGGGAGAAGTTAAAAAACGGAATAACTTGATGTATACATCACATTTTGGAATTTCTTTTTACACACGCCTACCTCTATGCTCTAAGAGTGCGATTGTTAATTTTCGTCATTTTTCATTAAGTATACAGGGGTTTATGAATTGATCATGGTGTGTGCAACATAGATTAAGCATAAACTATGGTGGGTTGAACCACACCAAGAAAGCCATTGCTCTAAAGAGACATAGAGAGTAGCACACTCAACAATACTCTATTACATATGTTGTTCAACCATACAAAGAAAGGCTTCTAATATAGATAGCCATTGACCCAATCTCCTTTACATATCATCATGCCATGTGGCAATCTCTATTCCACATCTTCTTGTGTGGCTCTCATAAATCACATCCCACATAATAGCTCACCTCACCCATAAGTTTTATTCCCACACAAACACAAACCAAGCTTGCATATTTTAACACCCCCTCTTAGGTGAGGTGTTCTCACTCACCCATTCAAATTTAGCATTGTGATTTGTGCAAATGCTCTCTTTCAACAATATTCTTAGAAGAAGATTCACGGATGCTCCATGGCGAAGATACTTTGGAACCATTGAAATTCACAAGGAATTATCTAAGAATTAGGGTGAAGAGTTAAGCCAGATAACACTACAAACACATCAAGAACTAAAAGTGAGCCAAGAAACCCCAAGCTCACAAGATCGGAGAGAAGGAAACAAAACAAAGCATTGGCTGATACTAAACAGGAAGCAAAAAGGGCATTGGTAAGAGAGGAAAATGAGGAGGAGCCGGACTTGTGAAACGTTTCCAACCATATCAAAACCTTTGATGTTAATGAAAGGAAGGTGGTTCACCTAAGGGCGCAACCTCAAAGGGTGAACAAACAGGGGGTCTCATATGATAGACCTACAGAGGTGAAAGAGGTAGATATCATAGATCCTGGGTGAAGATCCTAAACCAGTCTTCATTGCCACACAGACCTAACCCCACATGAGGAACATGAACTAATTACTTGTTTAAAAGAGTTTAAGAAATTCTTCACTTTGAACTATAGGGACATGAAAGGCATGCCATTGGAAGTGGTTTAGCATACCATTCCTATCATGGAAGGCTCAAGGCCAGTCAAGCAACATCCTTACCAAATGAATCTAAAATACTCAGTAATTGTAAAGGAGAAAATTAAAAACTCATGTGGATTTCATTTATGAGATTGAGAACACTAATTAGGTATCACCAATTGTGATTGTACCCAAGAAAAATGGGAAGCTTCGTACGTGTGTCTATTTGAAGAAAGTGAATGCAGCTATCCACAAGGATCACTTCCTATTATCGTACACACATCATGTTTTGGAAAGAGTGGCTAGGTCAAAAGCTTATTATAGTTTTCTAGATTGATTCTCGAGATACAATCTGGAATACATTGCCTTACTAGAAGACTAGTACAAAATAGCTTTCACCACCACATGCGGAACCTTTGCATACAAGGTCATGCAGTTTGGACTGACAATGCTCCTACAACATTCCGGAGATTAATGAGTAGATATTTCAAGGATTACTTGCAAAAGTGGTTGGAAGTGTTCACTGATGATCTTTGTGTGCATTAGCAAAGGATGGAGCATTTAGCTTGCCTAAGAAAAGTGTTTGAAAGGTGTTAATTATACTGTGTATCTTTAAACCCTTTTAAATGCCAATTCTAGGTAAAGCAAGGAGTGATATTGGAGCATATAGTGTCCAAGAATGGGATTTCCAATTGATGATAGTAAGGTGAAACTCATAATAGAGTTTCCACTAACTACCAATTCCAAAGGAGTATATTGTAGGTCACATAGGCTATTACTAGAGATTCACTATGTTTTATACTAATATTGCCAAGCCATTGTATAAGCTTTTGATTATCTTTGAATCGACTGAGGAATTTCAATAGGCTTATTATGAATTGAAGAGGGCATTAGCTAGTGCACCTATCTTGAGACCACCAAACTGGGACCTCATGTTCCATGTGCATATTGATGCCTCAAACTTTGCTGAAAAATGGGGAATAGACTTTGTCGGACATATTAGCCCAGCTACACGTCAAAATGTAAGCATGGTATATAATTGTTGTCCTTCTACAAGCTATTTCACGAAGTGGGCACAGAAGTGAAAGCCACATGGAAGGAGGATGCTCGTACAGCTGCCCCATATAATTATATGGGCATGTCATATCAAGATTTGGGTGTCCCCTAGAGCTATTTTAGTGATAAGGGTTCCCATTTTATCAATCAGGTTGTTGTTGACTAGATTTTTAGTGGTGCATCAAAAGTCATCACCATACTATCCTCAAGACAATGGGCAGACAAAAGTACTAATAAAGTCCTTTGTGGTATACTAACCAAGATTGTAGAAGCTATTCATAAAACGAGTGGGGTCATAAGTTAACAGCAGCAATGTGGGACTATAGGACTTCCTGTAAGGTAGCTATACAAGACAGAACAAAGTCCTTTTTGGCTCGCCTCTATGAGTTGACACAATGATACCTATGGAATATTTAGTGCCCAGCTTGAGGATAGCTGTGAAAGAATGTCTTAGGGAGAATGCTCTAAAGCTAAGAGGTTAATTGAGTTGAAAAATCTCGATAAGACTAGAGTGGTCTCCATGAGATGTAGTAGAGAAGCTCAGGGGTAAATGATGGTTTGACCAACACTTAACATCAAAAGAGCTATAGGAAGGAGACTTGGTACTTATGTACGAAGTTAGTTCTTCCAAAAGAAAAAAAGAAATATCGAGATCTAGGGCCATTTAGAGTTACAGAGCTCACCTCCGAAGGTACAACTAACATTGAAACCATTGATGGGGTTGAGATGTAAGGCTACATAAATTGTAGCAAGCTAAAAAGGTACTATGGACCCTTAACCCACGATTTGTTGGAACAATCACGCAAAAGAAATAAGAGAGATGTGGGAGAGGCACAAGAGAAGGCAAAGACAAGTGTTGCCAAAGCCAAAGTAAAACAAAACAAGTTAACATTAAGAGTAAACATGGCTACTCTCACCCTGATGATTGAAGAAGATGACCTAGAGATAGAGCCTACTCATTTCAAAGTTAGACTCTATAAGGAGGGAAAAACAACTATGATTGAGTTAAGAGCAAGTCAGAACTTACTCTCATATGAAACATGGGTGAAGGTAAGCAAACCAAAGATAGAGTCAACAACAACCAAAGTTTAAAGTGTTCTTGCAGTACAATAGGGGCCTTGGGAAGTTTAAAAGTTAATATTTTAACCAAAAATAACCCTTGGCCATGCAAGAACAATAGGGACCTTGGAAAGTTTAAAAGTTAATATTTTAACAAAAAATAACCCTTGGTTGTGTAAGATTTTTGTAATGCCTACAGAGGAAATGATGCTTGGATAAAGTTGGATTTCGCTTATGGGCTACGATTGTTGAGATTTCAGTGATCTAGCATCCATTTGTATTAGTCCCTAGTGGATAAATGCTATGTGCACCTTAGGGATAGAAGTTCTAAGGTCATAAGGTCTCCAATTACCATGGTTAACTAGAGTAGGCATGGTAGGTATCACCCTTGATTGAGGAGTCACTTTAATGGTGGGTTTGGTGAGACAATCAGGGGAAGCGGAAGGCATCTTAGGGAGCCTAAGTTCTTACCTCTCAAGGAGATCTATATATTTGCGTTCTTCACACTCATTGTGTACATGAGAGGAGATCTTGTTCTTGCTTTGTGCAACATACCATTTATTGCCAATATACTTGGTGGTTCCTTTGTGGGCAAAAGGCTTCTTTCTCTTGCATTAAAGTAATCATGGTATTTATTGCTTAACATTTCTATTCATAATGTCTATTGTCTAGTAACATTTCTATTCATAATGTCTATTGTCTAGTCTCGCATATGTTTGGTGCATCTATTCACTTATTACACTAGCATTGTGTATGTTTATGTGTGGGATCGTTTATGCTTCGCAATCTAAGCGATTAACTTCATGAGCAATGCAATCTCATCACCTATTTTCTAGCATGGTATTAGAGAATCCCTTCTTGGGATATTTCTCTATGTTAGAAAGTGTGTGGGTTTTTATGATTGATTTGTTCATCATCCTCTCTTACAACTTGTGAGAGATTCCCTTATTGCATTAGTTTCAAGATTGAGTTGATTTCTTTGAATCATTGAGTGGAATTTTGAAGAATCTAGTCAAGCACTAATCACACTCTTTATGAGTAGAATCACATCCATTGGTGTGAGCAGCATTGAGTTGGTCCCCATTTCTTGGAGAAATCAATCTCCATCAACAGTACTTCCTCCTCCAATTTAGGATGGAAAGTTCATTATTAAAAATTATATTGGTAATTATTTTTTCAAGGGTCTAAAGGTAAACTATTTCACCCAATCCTTGTGATTATCCCTTGGCACATTTTCACCACAATTGCAAATCACATTGTGTGGAGAGTGTGTATGTCTTTGTGACAAAATCATTTTGTATCATGCTCTAGTGTTATAAAGAGAAAATCACACCACTTCATTCTAAGTGCGTATGTCTTTGTGACAAAATCATTTTTGTATCATGCTCTAGTGTTATAAAGAGAAAATCACACCACTTCATTCTAAGTGAGGAGTTGGATCACCTCAGTAAAGTCATGCCTAGGTATATTCACACTCAAACTAAGACACAACTCAAGATATCTAAGACATCTCATAAAATTAAAAAGGAAAAGACACTGCCACACTACTACCATCTAGCACAATCACTTAAATTCTCAGAGCTTATGTATACTTAAATGCATTTATTTGGAGAAGGTCAATTCTGACTTGGTAGTGTGTGTCTATCACTTTGTGTGTGTCTATCACTTTGTGTGTGTTATGGTTCACCCTAACTATCCTTGAAACACATCAAAAAAAAGATTACCTGGTGAACCGCAACTATTGTGAAGATCTTTCTAATGGCCGAGCTCATAACCCTTGAGGTTTCGAAGCTCTACAACTCCTTGAGAAGCAATTCCACTGTGCCCATTAGGGAAAATGTGTACTCATGGGTCCTCTAAGAAATGCCAAGTCATCATTCTATTACGAAAAGGGGGATCATGGATAACTCTATCCATAGTACCTCAAAATTATATCATGTAACATATCATCAGACAGATCTTGATGAGAGGATTCTAACGCACCAACCTCTGACAAATTTTGAGTTTTTATGCTCAAGTTATGGCCTCCCCACCAAAAAGTAACCTCAAAAGTTCCGACGGAAGCCTCACCCTCATTGGTCCTTATGAAATATTCCCTAGAATCTCAAAGAGCTTAAAAGGCCCAAAAGTGAGTCCAAATTTTCCCTAATGTCCTGTGAGCAGTCACATCGCCGTGTTGCACTATTAGAGGATGATTGAGACCATGCTTTAGAACGGTTTGAAGAAGCGAGTTGCATGTTCAAAAAGCTTGTTTAATGACAAATTTAAGAGGAAGGAGGATCTCGAATTTGTTTAATGTGACAAATTCAAGAGGAAGGAGGATCTCGAATTTGTTTAATGTGACAAATTCAAGAGGAAGGAGGATCTCGAATTTGTTTAATGACAAATTCAAGATGGAGGAGGCTCTTGAGCAAAGTGACTTGGTTTTGAGGTATGATAATCATTTGGATTAACCGTAAAGATAAGAAGTTTATTATAATACATAAGAAGTTTTTAAATGGTTCTTACCTTCTTAAAGATTTGGCACTCTTCATTCTAGTTGTGTCAATATATATCAGTTGAAGATCTATTCTGATTGATATGAAAGCACCGTGGAAGGCGCCATGGAATATACTCTTACAAATAAAGGTGTTAGGAGATAAAATGTGATAGAAAATTTTTTCTTGGGTTTTCAATGCATGTTTGGCTAGAAATATGTGTGCGTGCCTATATTCGTCTACATCAGCTTTGGTCTTTTTCTTCTGGGATTGTCACATTGAGTGTTGGGATTTTTTAGATCTCAGTAGACTCCTGTCTCAACAGGGATGATCTTTTTTCTCACTTTCTACATCAAATACCATCATTGTATCTTGTAACTATTTGGGATTTATACTTGTATGTAAATCTTCCCTAAATTGTTTTTAAATCATCCTGAACTTATTATACTTGTCTATAAATCTTCCCTAACTTGTCTGTAAATATTTCCATTCGGTCTTGTAAATCTTCCCTAACTTGTCTGCAAATCTTATAGTGAGTGAAAATATTTTCCATCAATACCACATTGTCTTTCTTTTTAGTGCCGAGAGAGTAAGGGTAATGTTATAATCATGTAAACCCCTTATCCTTCCTATACTTGCATATGAAGAAGCATGCGATATACATGTATTAATCTTGTTTAAAGGTTGTGAGTCTTAATGAAGATGAGAGGAAGATATGTGTTGTTATCCTCTATGCATTCATGCCATATATATAGAAGGAGATAATTAATTTTTGGAATCTTGTTTCTTCTTCTTCTTCTTCTTTTTTCTTCTACACCATCTAAGTCATAATGTAAAAAATACATGTCTTTTATAGAACTCATCAAAAGGGGATTATGTTCATGAGTTTAAAATATCTTGCCATTGTGGTAATGGGGATAGAAAGTCTATAGAATGGGTATAATTATTACCTTCAATTTTAGAGGGAAGGGCTCTTAAGTGGGTAGAAGAGCAAGAGGAAGAAGTGTTGAGTGACTAGAATAAGTTAAGTGCACCTTGTTGGATGCATTCTTACCTGAGGAGAATTTAATTGCTAACTGAGGTCTCACATCTTTCTCAAAGCATTTATTTTGTAAACATACCACTCATTTGGGAGAGCACTTTTGAACGTCATTTACATAGAGTCGGGATCACAAGGAAGCCTTATTAGTCATGGTAGGGAGGATTGATGGTGTGATCTTGTAGCAATTCATCTCTGGGGCTTAAGCCTAGAATATGGCAAATGGTTAAGTATGAAGATGATAAGACTTAGTTGGGGCCTTGAAGGTAGCCCTATACGAGGAATCAAGTCTTGAGCAAGAGGATGTAGATAACCCAAAGCCTAAGGTATTGTTTCGTTTTCCTACACCAAAGGATCGAATGAAAATCAAGAAGATTCTATCCAATGAAAATCATGAAGGATTTACCATAGACATGAGATTCCCCTAGTGGGGTATCCTCACACCCCAACAACATGGCCAACTGTATGGTGCTGCAATGCTCTTTTTTTCTTGAGCTTCTCCTCCTCTCAACAATTTCCTTATCACTTGCATTTGGGAAAGGGCCTCATCTTTAGTTTCTCAAATTCTTCATTCTTCACACATGGAGATATTTTCTTCATGCAAACCCTTCTTTATGTACTTCTTGGTATGTTGGTGCAGACTTTGTTCCCAATGGAACATACATGACCTTTCTCTACCATCCATAATCCTTTCAGGGTCTCCATTATATACTACTCTCATTGCTCTCCAATTTGCCTATGCCTCATCTGCCACCATGAAGCCATAGAAGTTTGCACTATTGTAGCCACACTGCTTTATGGTCTCATTAAGCATATCCCAAAACAATATTTGTCTTGTCTCATCTTCCTCCTTCATCTCACATGTCAAAATAGTCATCAACTCTTGGGTACTACAAAAACATACACACACTTAGTCAGCTCCATCCAAATATGTTATTTTTTTAACACAAACTATTTATTTCATATAGTGATAAGTAATCTTACCTTGGATCGTACACATGGCATGCCATAGTGACCCATTCTAGTACTCTATGAGTATCGTTAAATTGAACCCATGACATGTTAAAGTAACCATTTCCATATCTTCTCATCCAATTTACAAGATCTACACCCGAGGCAGGTCCTTTTGTAGACATCTTGAATACAAAACATCTATCATTTGGAAACCCTTGTCCTGGGAATCGACTTCCATGGAAAAAAGGATACCTTGACTTCTTCTTTAGTGCAAATAGGATATTGAAGTCTTCTCACATTGGTATCTTGAATTTATCCTCTTTTACAACTATTCTTCTGAACATGAGGATGGAAACAAATATATTTTCATGGAATGATAAAAGATCTTGCTAGAGCAAAAAGCTTGAGTGAATTATTATTTAAGTCTCATCCTTGATTCTCAAGGAAGGGGGATAGCTCTTTAAGGAAATATGAAAGTTTGGCATCTCCAAGTAGAATAGTCTTTATCTCATCTTCTCTCTCATCCCTCAACCAAGATGTTGTCAAGAGCTCCTTTGTGACATTCATCTACACCTTTCTTGGTCATGCATTCTTGTCAACTAAAACAACATTTGCAACTAGTTGTCTAGTGTTGCTTGGGCCTCCATTCTTGTCGAACTTTAGGTGAAGCTGTTGGGGTTGAAGTCGGTGGTGAGGCTTTCTTCACATTGTTTGATTTTGGTAACCATATGATGGAATTAATATCATAGTATCCTTGTTGTTGAAGCACATGTATAGGCACCCATCTTTGATGAATATTATAAACTGGCTAATGTGCTTGGTGTTGAGGCTTCCTTCTTTGTGCAAGCTTAGAGGGCTCTGTGATGCACTTGGGGATCCAAGCTTTGGTATTTCTTTGGTAGTACCCTTGTGCTTGCAATAGTGTTTTTGGCATCCATACTTGTTGACTTGGTGGATTTCTTTGAGGAACTCATATAGGCTTTTATGGATGGTGTTGTGGAGTACTTTTCTTTTTCCTTGGCCTCTCAATGCTGCGCTGCTGAGAAAGAGGCTTTGACTGTCGAGGAACCCAAATTTGATTGGCACCTTCATAGTAGCCTTGGGCTACAAGTATCTGATTTTCCACCCACATTTTGATACTATTATGATACCTTGACTTGGTTGTCTTGGTGGAGTTTTCTTTTTGGTGGAAGTGGAAGGTTTTGGAACCTCCTTGACATTGGTTTCAGCACTGAGGCTACAGGTTTGAGACTCATGGGTATTTTTGACGATAAGGTCCAGGTCTCTTGTGGAGTGGCTGTTGTCAATGATGAGGCTTTCGAGCATGCGGTTGTCTCCTTTGGTGGGGTTTGTCGATGAAGAGACATAGGCTCCAGGGCTTTTCCTTTGAGTTCCATGTTAGGCACAAATGGTTGCATTGTGGGAATTTCTTCAGGAATAGCTTTTGATTGCGAGGTATTGGCATCTAACTTCGTTGGTGAGGATGGGATTGAAGGAGTAGATGCTTTATCGGAGTCGGTTGTTTGATGCAGATAGTAGACCATTGTGTAGAGAGGCTTTTGTGGAAGAGGCTTATAACTTTTTGCGTTTAGCATCATAGAAATCCATTAAAGTTGTATCCTCTTCTTTGTAGTATGGTATTGTCAACTTTTTGTTGTTGACCATCATGATGCTTGGGCAGTAATAGTCCATTTATGCCCCAAGATCAAATCTTCTTCCAATACATACTCAACCACAAAAAACTTGCAAGTAAGGAAGGCATTTGCAATATACATTGTATATTCAAAGTCCCCCAAACATGGTATGTTAAAGTCTTGTGTAAAGGGAAGTCTTTCAGGATGTTCCGTAAGTGTTGGTTGACCTAACAAATCTCATAGCTCGAGGGTCATGAGATTGTGTTCTCGTGTTGGATAAAGCTGCGCTCAAGCTATGGTAATTTTATTTGAAATTTCCAATCCAACCGGAATCCTAGGGATCTTTTTAGTAAGATATGTTGGAAGTTCCAGCTCCTCTATGGTCTCGTTCTCCCGTAAAAGCAATTGTACAATGTCTACAGGAGTGTTCAAGGTGACTGTTTGCATGGATTCATCTATTGAATACAACGATTCACCTATCCAAGTTTCACCAAGGATGACCTTATACTCAAGGGAATCTAGGATAACATGGAATGTAAATTCCATATCTCCATTGATTGTTTGAGTAGTGTAGCTAAAGTAACCTAAAACTTCAATGTTTTGTCCATTGGCTCCTCTTGCAAGACTATTGTCTGTAGGGATGAGTTTAGGTTGTCCCAACAATGACACCCAAGTGTCTATTGTCATGATGTTATGAGTAGCTCGAGGGCTAACCAATGTGTGTTTACACTTAACATCATTGCTTGTAGGAAAATCCAACCATACCATGATAGAATCTTCCAAAGGAGCCATGGATGTTTCAATTTTTGTTTTAGCTTCAGATCCCATTTCTGTTTCATATTCCCATTCACTTTCATCCTCATTTTGGCTCTCAGCTTTTTCAAGAGTACCTAATGTGTACATTGGCACACTTGGCCCTCCCCTCAGACAATTCTTAATGAGATCTATTTGGAAACTTGCGAATCCTCACAGTCCTGTTCTATGGAGTTCTTTATGTCTTGGTATAACTCATGTTGAGTCCTTAAAGGTGCAAGTGCTGATGTTATGTTGGCTTCATCACATGAGATAAGAGCATTCCTCCAAATGAGGTTTTGAGACACTGTTTTAATTTTGTAAGAAAATTATCAAATTCCTCACGTGCTTTCTCAAGAGTATAGTTCGTGCAATCTATCTCAAATGACTCCTCTGTAAAGAGTATGTCTTCCTCTTGAGAAAAAGGGGAAGCGGTACTCCTTTGGGCTTTGTATTTTGGTTGCTTTTTTAGGATTGGCATTATAAGGCTCAATCACAACTAGTGATTGGCATTATAAGGCTCAATCACAACCAGTGATCTTGTAAGACATTCAACCAAGCTAAGCATGCTCTCCTGAGCTTGCTTTTTGCATTCCACATATGTCGTGTGATCATTATTATCAATTTGGGATGGTTGGGTGGGTTCTAGTTTCTGATTGGTCTATGTGGTGCACAGAGTGAAGAGTCAGAACTTGTTTCATCCTCACTTAGTGACGTACTAGAACTTGTTTCATTTTTGACTTTCTTGTAAGACATTCAACCAAGCTAAGCATGCTTTCCTGAGCTTGCTTTTTGCATTCCACATATGTCGTGTGATCATTATTATCAATTTGGGATGGTTGAGTGGGTTTTAGTTTCTTGATTGGTCGATGTGGTGCACTGAATGAAGAGTCAGAACTTGTTTCATCCTCACTTAGTAACGTACTAGAACTTGTTTCATTTCTGACTTTCTTTGGATTGTCAAATTTTCATTATATTTTTCCATGCGACGAGATCGAATTTTCTTTTGGGCTTTTGTACCCTGTCGCACATATGGGTTTTGTGGTTTGTGTAGTGGCTTTTGAGGTGGATGTTTCTAAATCATGTGTAGCTTTTGGCTCTTTTGGGTTTATGTCCCCTTTTGGTTTCATGTCCTCCACAACCTCCTTTTCTCTGTCCTTTAATTCAACCTTGGTTTCGATAGTTTGTTGTCCCTTGTCTTTCTTGGGTTTAGAAGGTTTTGCTTTTAAGCTTTTAAGCAAAGCTGCATAGAATTCAGGGAATGATAATTCTAAGATCAATCTTTTTTTTTTACCATTGCTTCACTTTGTTTAGATGAGGAACACCTCATAGCATGATCATCTTCCAGCATGTTGTCATCTAAACGTATTGCTTCGTTACAACATTGATCGAATGTTTTCGGGTTGGATATAATGATCAAGTTGTGTAAGCTGTTTTTCTTCTTTAAGGCCATCATGAAACATCTCTTCAATTGAGAATCATTTAATTTTTTCCATGATTCACATCGTGAGTCCAAGAGTTTCATCCGAAGGATAAAATATCTAATGGTTTCGTTTGGTTTACACTCAATTGAATAGAGAGATCTTTTGCTACACTCCACCGATCACCTTGTCTTGAAAAGCCATGGATAAAGGTTGACTTTGAGGTTCTGAAGTTGGTCTTTATCCTCGCCGGCAGCATCAATGTAATGAACCATCGACTAGCCTTTCTCTCTAATAAGCATAGGTTCAAACCATGCACCTTGGTGGGACAGTTGGGATTTCCAAAGGCTTTACATCGCTGTTCAAATATTTTAATGAATTAAACAGGAGCTGTTGTTCTGTCGTATTTGCCCTGGTTTTGAAAATGTGTACGGTCGTATTTTTATAATAGTTACCGAGGCCATATGTGAGTGATCTTATTGGGAGAGACTCACCGAGTCCTTGGGCTACCCCTCTTCCTAGACTAGTTAGTATGTCCAAGGTGTGAGCATCTAGGGGTTGAAAAGGGTGGCACCTATAAGATTGGTGGAAATGTTAGATAAGGAACCAAAGCTTGGTGTGGGATTGAAGTGATAAGGGGTGTAAAACCTAATGACCCGCTTGTTGTAGGCATGGCCAATGGTATTGGGAGGGGCATTTACGGAATAGATCTCAATGGATCGAAGATGTCAGCCATTGGGTTCAATCCTTGGCAAACTCTATCGTTGTCATGTCTGATTGCGTAAATGCTCATTAATGAGCAAACACACACACACACATATATATTGTATTCTCTCACAGCCCGTTGTTGCAGCCTCAAAAGGCCTTGCGTTCTCTTCGTTGGGTCAAACAAGTGTCCGTTCGCCCTAATTATCTTAGGCGCTATATGCACGTGAACAACTTCTTAGAGATATTTTTCTGGAAAAAGTGCATGCTAGTAACTTTCCAGATGATGGAAGGAGGTCCTAAAACCTATTTTCCATCATTGTTTCGAGATGATTTTTTTAAATTTTTTCCCCATATTTCACAACACTTTTTTGAGGGTGTTCCAAAAGGAATTTTGAAAAACTTTGTATAAGAGAGTTGTAATATTTTTGGAGTACTATAACTTTGTTTTCTTGAGTCGTCCGTGATTTTGTTGTTTAGACCCTCAAAAATTAGCCCCAAGATGACTCGTCGTTTTTGCACTATTTTTTGTGATTTTTCATAGTTTTTGGACTATTTTAGTCTCGATTTTCGGGTTGAATTTTGAGGCTACTGGTTAGAGGCCAAAATGATCGATTTTGACTTCGAACGGCCATGTCCAAAGTCGAAGGGCTCGATGTCAGCTTTCCGATGAGCCCTAGAGCGCCTTCATCGGATATACGGTTTAGGAGATACGGGTCTCCAAACATGGGTATTTTCTACAGTTGACGGATCCCCTTTCACGTCGTGAACTAGCAGGGTGCAGTTCACGCCCGTGAAGTAGACTTCACGGATTATATATATATATATATATATATATATATATATATGTATGTATGTATTCAATCGCATGAACGAAGGGTCTCACACCATGAATCCTTAACATTATGAACCGACTTCACGAAAAAGTTAAATTATTTTTTTTTGGGTCGCGTGAACGAAAGGTCTCACGCCGTGAACCAGACTTCACGAAAAAGTTAAATCCGATTTTTTTTTTTTTGTCGTGTGAACGAAGGATATAACGTCGTGAACACTTAATGGTTCATGCTGTGAACCGGAATTCAAGAAAAAGTTAAATTCGATTTTTTTGGGATCGCTTGAATGAAAGGTCTCACGTCGTGAACTGGACTTATGAAAAAGTTAAATTCGATTTTTTTTGTCGTGTGAATGAAGAATCTCATGCTGTGAAACCTTAATGGTTCATATTATGAATCGAAATTCATGAAAAAGTTAAATTCAATTTTTTTTGGCATGGGTTTCTAAGGTGTGAACCCTTAGGCCGTGAAGTTGTAGAAATAGTTCATGACGTGAACCATTTTTTAATTTTTTTTTCAACATAGGCTCCTAGGGCATGAACTCTTAGGTCGTGAGGTTGTAGAAATGGTTCATGATATGAACCATTTTTTGATTTTTTTTTTTTGGAGTCTAGTGAGAAATATGAAATTTTCTTTTTTTTGGTGAGGAGATATTTTTTGAATTTAAAATTAAAAGAATATGGAAATTTTTTTCAAAAAGGTAAGTGAATTAAAAAAGTCAACCTTTTTATGACACTCCTTACACCCTCATAAATGATCCCCAAGATGAATAATTTAATAACTAATGAGCATCTTCTCATTGAATACTTATTAGCCTTAATGAATTATGTAAAAAAAGTGATTAAAAAAAATTTAAAATTAATATTTTCACTAATCTTTCTTTTTTTTTATACTAATCAAAGATTACTTAATCAAAGATACTTTCACTAATCTTTCTTTCTTTTATACTAATCAAAGATTAATTAATCACTAATCTCTAATTAATTCACACAATTGAGCACATCATTGGATACAGCAAGAGAATGCTAATCTTTGTGCATCAACAAATATGTAAATTAATCTAAAATAAGAGATTAATTAGATTCTTAATTGTGATCTCCTCTTTTAAGGTAAAATTAAGCAAAGAATTAAATTTCTCTAATTAATAAAAAAATTGATGTAATTAAGTGTTTTGATGCATCTAGATGTCCTTTCAAACACTCAAAAATACCAATTTCAACTACTCATATGATCAATTTAAATTCTAATTAATACATTTTCTAATTTTTTTACATCTTGAACAAGATAATCACTTTTAATGATAAAAATCAGTCCATTAAAAAAATCAAATTCAAAGATTTTTTGATGATTTTAAAAAATTCTTTGAAAGATTAAGCTACTCCTAATGCTTGCTAATACTCTAATGCAAATAATTTCAACAACAAACACACAATTAAGCTAAAATTAATGATTTTAGTTCTATGTTTAACACTAAAGAGAGCTAACATTCACTAAAAAATTACATTCTATTGCATTGTTTAATGCAATGAATGCAAACTAAGCCTAATAAAAACTATTTGCAAGCCCTAAGAACATGAAAAACCACAATAACAATAAAAATAATAAATTAAGTTAAAAATTAAGCAAAAGATATTCTTTTCAAAAATAAAAAAGAGAGCTATTCTATACTAAATCACACACAAATCGCTATCAACTCCACATCTTTTTCATGGAAAACCATTAATCAAGATAATGGGAAATGGATAATGCGTAGATTAGAGAAAAAACGATGGAAAAAGCCAAGGGATGGTTCCTCGAACAATGGCACCAGAAATGTTATGGCGCACCCTAACCCTCTTTGAAACACATCCAAAAAGAGATTACTTGGTGAACCGTAACTATCATGAAGTTTAGCAAGAGCCAGACTCAATTGCACAATGGGAGAGTATGTTGTATTATGAGAGATATTCACTTATATACATGGCCATAAGTGTTCACACTCGCTTAAACTGTGGCCAGCCAAGCACTTTAAGCTCATAAGAGGCCTAATTCTATTATAATGACTACTCTCATAATCTATTCATGAAGTACATCACTTAGGACTTTATCCTAACTTGCTACCACATGCTCTTGAAGTGGGAATCGCCATAAATACTCCGTCACACCATTATGGATGCCCACCCAAGTTGTAGCTTTGGAAACCATTACTTTATATCTTGAATGCATGACCCTTTGGTGGTGTATCTCTATCGTGACTCTTTGGTGTAAGATGATGGCAGTAGATCTTGTTAACCCTAGAATTGGGTTAACAATCATTGGCCAGATTTTTCATCTAGAGTAAGGCCAAAGGCACTCACCTTGACTCGGTCATCCACATGGCCGAAGGCTTCACAGATCTGATTAAACATCTCTAAGTATGGTGTGGGGTCTCCAGTTCCATCAAACTTAGTGATTAATTTAGAGATGTTAGCGGGTTTGTTCCGCTCTTGTCTGGACTCTTGTACAGGTTGAGATGGTGCTGGGAGTGTGATGCTGGCATCTACTCCTCTCCTTATTTCCATGGCTGTCCTGAACATTTAAGAGGTTAGTCTTGACATGGTTGGAGTGAGCGCTAGTTGGGAAACAATAGGTGGAGGAGCTAGGCCGAGAGGATAGTAGACCATTGGTGGTCCTTGTCTCATGGGAGGATGGGGTTGTGCCTCATATGGTCCCATATGGTACCCTGGATATGTTCCCAAAGGTGGGTATTATTGGTACATTGGTGCCCTTTCAAGCCATCCTCTTGGTGAGAGGTTAACACATTTAGGCCATTGTGTATCTCTCTCTTCGCTACATACACATATGGATTCTCTCTCTTGTTCATCTTTGGCTATGATGCTAATTTCATGTGTAATGGATGCTAGAATTCATCTTTCATGTGTTTGATTTCATCTTTAACTCTAGATCCATTCCATTTGGTATTAGAGCCTTCATTTTGATCCACTTTCAAGGTTTTTGGTGCATGAGATTGGTATTTCTCGATGGATTTCTGAAATTTTTGATCCACTTTCAAGGTTTTTGGTGCATGAGATTGGTATTTCTCGATGGATTTCTGAAATTTTTGGATTTCTTGAGGTTTTTGAGCTTAATCTTGATTAATTTTTGATTAATCATGTGAAAATAAGTGGGATTGAGGCTTGCTTTCTTGGATTTTTAAGTGATTTTGGTGAGATTTATTCAATTCGGACCAAATTTTGGAGCCCTGGACTAAATTCTAGGATGGGCAGATCAAAATTGAGAAAAATTTAAATTAATCAACTGTTAATCACTTTGTTAATGATGATTATGAGTTTGTGCTTCTTCCTCAATCTTTCCATCACCATTGCTCCTGATTCTTGCACCGTTTTGATTCAATTTTGTGGGGCTTTTATTGAGCACACTGAGAGGATCATGGGAAGTACCAAATTGATGGGGAATTTCTAAATTTTCACACATTTTTTTCCTCTTCCTCATCTTCTTGCCAAAACCCTAAATTTCAACCTCCATTGCTCATACACAAGGGCTGTTGAAGCAGTAGCACAAGAAGCCCCCTCAGACAACATTCGCACATAAATCTACAGCTCATGTGAATTCTATCTACATCAAGCTTCATGTCAAGGGAATGCTTCATCAACTACTTCTTCATCAACTAGCTTTATGTGCATCAAGTGGTAAGAGGCCTTCCAAGTTTCTAATCAATTTTGTTGAAGAATCAAGGATTGTCATCCATTTAAAACCCTAACCATGCACATGATGGTGAGCTTCTTGTTGTTGCCATTGAGGAGCAACTAGGGAAGCTTATCCATTATTCATTGCCATTCTATGGTTGTAATAATGCCATCTTTATGAACTATTGAAGGGAGATTGAAGCATTTAGACACATTACATCCCATTGGTGATGTCTATGCTTCTATTGGCATAACCTATGTTGGTCTTATTCATGCTATGGGACATGCATATGAGATGGTGTAGAGATTTACTCTCGATGGTTATGATGGATGTGATTCTATGCAAATTCACGTTCTCTTTATGGTTATGATGGATGTGATTCTATGCATTGGAAGGGTTATGGAACTCATGAATGAGCTCTTGGCACCAATCTTGCATTGATAAGATAATATTCTCATATCTTTGAGTGTTGTAAAGGGAATTGGATTCCATTGACCCACTTATAGCCAGCTCAATGCTATGAGGAGTCACATAGAGTGTGGGCATGCATAAGAGATTGTGGATTGAGCTATTGATCTTGCTTACCCTCACATGCTATTGTTGTGGTGATTGGAGTTGAGTGGTTTTGTTGGATGGATGGAAGATTCTTGGGATTTGATTGAAAAGCATGAGTCCATGCTCTTTGGTTGTAATGAATGAGTTGTAAAAGGGCATGAGTCATGCCATGTGGTTGTAAGTAATCTTTCTTGCTTTTACATTCAAGCAAAGCACACTACCACATCACAATTGTTCTCACAACTTTCCATTCCTCGCATCTAGTATGTTGTGAGGTACCTCGGGCATTGGAGAAGAGGCTCGAGGGAAGCATGGCTTGAATCCACCGTGCCGTGAGTGCCTTGGGAAAGCGGTACAATGGAGGATTAGGTACTTGGAGGTAAAGACATGGCCCCAACTTGTGCCTAGAATTGAACTAGGTACGAGGATGGGAAGAGCTTGGCTAGGAGATTAGCAGGCTTCGACGCGTTTCATCGAAGACATTGGTACATGTATTGCACGGTGATTCACTTGGGTTGTGCATGGATTTGATGCCTATTGGATGAGACAAACATTGGGACAAGGTGTTATGCAATTTATACAAGATGTCAATGAGTATTGATGCTAGAAATTTCATGCTTAGGAGATTGAGATTTGGCTCCTAATACAAAGGAGACCATGCCGAAATTTTTTCAAAATCCTATGCATGGTTGGAGTTATGGGCATTGGTGAGCACATTCTATGAGCTTTTGGATGCCAATGGAGTATTGGATGCTACTTGAACAAGTGAATTGGGGCAAGTGGGAAGCCATTAGTCACTAAGAAGAACACTTGGGCAAGATTCTGCAGAATTGTCAAAACCCTAATTCAGTCAAAATCCTTTAGGACTCAATTAAAGGTGATTACACAAGCTCTTAGTACTTCCTTAGACCTACCCAACAAGCCCTTAACCTTCGAAATCCGATATTCCTTTAGGGTGAAAATTAAGATTTTACCAGGATTGATAAACCCTAATTCAGTCTCACAAGGAGTTTATGGTCTCATAGGTCTAATCACATAGGCTTGTAACACACTTAGGCCATTGTGTATCTCTCTCTTTGCTACAGTGTGAGAGGTTAACACACTTAGGCCATTGTGTATCTCTCTCTTTGCTACATACACATATGGATTCTCTCTCTTATTCAGCTTTGGCTATGATGCTTGGAAATGCTATTTTCATATGCAATGGATGCTAGAATTCATCTTTTATGTGTTTGATTTCATCTTTAACTCTAGATCCATTCCATTTAGGCTGATATGACGAGGCTAGGTAGGCCCTTTCTCTCTGATAAGACGTCTTGATCCCTTGAAGAGGTGGTTCTTGTCCTCAGTTTAGCATTGGTCTCTGGGCTTGGTATGAATTGGCCATCCTTGAGGCGACGGGCATGGCCCTCCAGACTGGTGGATGGGTCTGGGTTTGATTACTCTCACTTTGCCCTATCTCCACTCTAGGATCTGGAGATGGATGGGCTCTCTTTCCAATTGGGTTTCCATACCTCTCCCTAGGTTGTGACTTGCCTAACTATGCATTTCCTAGGTTAAAATTATGGAGCCTCGAAGCAAGGTTTATTTGTGAATAGGTAGGGGAGGTAGGGTCTTGCTCCAAGACAAGTGGTCTGTCCATGTACCGAGTCTTTAGTCCTCCTGTCTCTAGGTCAGGAGTAACTCATCCTGTGCTAGGATAATCTTCACTCTCACTGGGAATGTCATCATGTAGTTGTGAATAATGTTTGAAGGCACAAAGGAGAAGAAGATGAGATAAAGTTGTTTGTTGAGAAAGGTGACAATGCGAAGGAATTTGATGCCCATCATGATAGGATGTAGGTATTATGTTACATTCATTGACAATCACACTAAGAAAGTATGGGTTTATTTCATAAAGGAGAAAAGTGAGGTGTTTGCTCACTTTCAGAGATTTAAAGTCTTGGTTAAGAAGCAAAAAGATATACAAATAAAATGCCTAAGATCAAATGGTGGGGGAGAGTATTTCTCCAATGAGTTCACTAATTTTTGAAGAAAGTAGGGAATCAAGAGAAAGTTTATATGCAAGTACACTCCACAACAAAATGGTATTACAAAAAGAAAAAAATAGACACATTGCAGAAGTGGCACGTGCCTTGATGTCTCAAAAGAATATGCCACATTATTTTTGGACAGAAGTAGTAGTAGTAGCAGCTTTGCTATGTACATTATGAACAGACCCCCATTACTGCATCTGTTCATGGTATGACGCCTGAACAGAAGTTTACAGGCATAAAAACAGATGTCTCACTTGAAAGTGTTTGGGTGAAGTGAGAATAAAGTTGAATCCAAAGATAGAGAAATATATCTTCATTAGTTATGCTTTGGAGTATAAAGGTTATAGATATTATAACTCCACCACTTGTAATATGCGAGTAAGCAAAGATGTTATCTTTGATTGATGAGATGAGTAACTCGTATAGTGGACCTAGAGAGTTCTCTAGCAGTGGATCTAGTGTTACTCCATGGTTACACAAGTTGAGGAGGATAGATCTAGATACACATGCATCACACAAAGGGAAGGAAAAGGTGGATCAAGTTTTTGTGCCTAATATATCAACAGGTCACTCATATGTGGATGGTGACTCTAGTGGCTCTGAGGAGAGCCTTAATGAGATTAGCATTTCGTTTGTGGTTACTCGTGATGTAAGGAGAACCAAGCCTGTTTCGAGGATACCTAGTAGTGATCCATGTATACGAAAGTCTACGAGGGTTAGGTACCCTGTTGAGATAGGTTGAAGTATGGTAGATATACGTCTCATGATTATGCTTACATGGTTAACACAATATAAAAGTTGGAGTCCACTTGTTTTGAGGAGGCACTTGAAAATAAAAAATAGGAAGATGCCATAAATGAGGAGATAGCAACATTAGATGCAAATGCATCATGGGAGTTAGTGCCTTTGCCTAAGGACATGAAGGCAATTGGATGTAAGTGGGTATATAAGGTTGAGCATAATGCAGATGGTTAAGTGAGCAAGTATAAGGCGAGATTGGTTGCCAAGGGCTATGCGCAAATCTATGGCATTGACTATGAGGAGACATTCAGCCCGGTTACAAGAATGGCAACCGTGAGAGCTATCGTTGCTATCTATGGCTGCAGAGCAAGTAGTTGGTCTTTACATCAGATGGATGTAAAGAATACCTTCTTATATGGTGATTTGCAAGCATAAGTATACATAATGCAACCGCAGGTTATGAGAGTGATGCACACAGATTTTATGTGCAGGTTACGCAAAGCCATGTATGGCTTGAAGCAGACACCCAGAGCATGGTCAAACAAGATCGGGGAGTATCTTGTTACCATTGGATTTTAGATATCCAATGTAGTTTTTTCACTTTATGTAAAAAGATAGATAGAGGAATCATGCTATTAGTCGTTTATGTGGATGACTTGATTATCACTGGTGATAGTGATGTGCTGACGTACTTGATGTCAGGATGCATATGTTAGCAAGTTACATTTCTGATTGTAACAACTAGTACCTTCACTAAAAGACTTAAGGTTTGTGAAGGAGAGATGGAAATGACCTATAAGGATGTGGAAAGATGCAAGATTGAGTAGGCACTCAAGGACTTGCAACAAATACATGAGAGTAAGCTCAAGTAGAAGTGAATTTTATTAAGTTACCAAGTATGCCTCAAATCAAAGAGAACTCCAAATATTATCTCGGGAATCCATAAGTCTAAGGGCAAGGTGGAAGGAAGCTGTAACTACTAGAGACAAAGAAATTTAATGAAATTAAGGTCAAACTACATTGCAATCAGGCACCCCAATAGGTAGTAACCCATCTAACCAATACCTCCAATGAAGCAAAGTAGAAGTTGAAGCTACAATGAGACTCATTTAGAAAGCACAACTGCAACCCAAGGAAGTAAAAAGGTAAGCTAAAATCTCCAATTAACCAATACCTCCAATACCTCCAATGAAGCAAAGTAGAAGTTGAAGCTAAAATCTCCAATACCTCCAATGAAGCAAAGAAGAAGTTGAAGCTACAATGAGACTCATTTAGAAAGCACAACTGCAACCCAAGGAAGTAAAAAGGTAAGCTAAAATCTCCAACCATAACTCAAGTAACAAGGTGAGCCCAAATCTCCAACCATACAGGGCTATGCTACTTTACTTCATGCAAGAGAAACATGTGAAGTAGACATAGAACCACTTCTTATTAAAAAGGATGCAAGAACTATAGAGTTAACACAATAATTATCACAAAAGCAAGAGCAACAAGCTACTGAGACCGAGGAAAAGTGAAATAACTACTCACAGCTATGGCCTCCCTAACGATGATTCCAAGGGCCCATAGCTTCACCTTGTTTTGTTCACTATTAATGCTCTCTTTCTTGCAATATGATATAGATATTAGTGAATATCTAACAAGGGGAGATATAGGATTGATAGAATAAAATTCAGATAGGGATGCAAACCCTACTACAATCATGGCCATATTTCATAATGATATTTATCTTACCGACTTGGTTCATAACTTCAAATCTTGGTGTAGATTTCTTATGAAATCCACCATACTAGATGACATGAAGGAAATGTTAGAACTCTTCATGCCACCTAACTTCCCCTATACTATATGATTTTACTATTGAGCATATCAAATAAATCACTAATAACCATCGAAGAGATTATAGACATTGATATGTTCCTTAATATAAATCCTCGTATCTATACTATATGATTTTACTATGGAGCATATCAAATAAATCACTAATAATCATTGAAGAGATTATAGACATTGATATGTTCCTTAGTACAACCAAGCCCTCACCACCACCACTTTCGAGAAGGATAAAGAGGGTGATAACTCCTATAATTATACTTATCAACTTCATATCCCTCTCACAACTAGACTCCTCCCTTCACATACACCCACCCCTAAGGATAATGAGGTACAATAGATTAACTTAGCATCTTCTTCTTTTCACTTTAAATTCCCCATCATTGACACTCCAGCCCGTGAAGAATTACCAATAGCAAGCTCACCAATGAGCACATTCATGGAGGTAACACCTCCTTCACCTGTTCCATTACCAATGCGTTACTCTAACAAAGACATCTTTGGAGATCTTCCTATTACATATTATGAAGATATGATCAAAGTTGATACTCCACTTCTATTGTACAAATTGTTCTTCAAAGTGTTGATGTGAATAATATCATTCAATGCTAACACAAGGATCTTTCAAGATTCCTAATGTAACACCCCAAAAGGTACCGTACATGCCATATCCAATCAAGGCCCTAATGCCAAAATGGGAAGAGCTCATGCCAATGGGAGGGAAGGGTACATTTTGGAAAAATTTAGCGGTAAGCATAAAGTTGGCAAATCCATAATTGAATGACCTGTTAGAAATCCACATGGTCACTTTTACGATAGCTTATAAATCTATGGAAAATGGAAGAAACAACACCTAATCCATACACAGGGGGGCTACGCAAAAATAGAAGCAAATGATGACAACCATGGAATTGAAGATCCAAGTAGAATGGAGAGAAAATTTATGGCTATTCAGGAATACCTACTGATGCTTTGGACCTACACTCTACATGCCAATGAAAACAAGACACACCCCTAATAGAATTTACAATAGAACAAAAGCGAGGAACAAAAGTATCTCCTACAATTTCCCACTATTTGAGCCAGCCAGATTTAATAACATAGAGGCAATAGTAATATCTCTTGTTATGGATAAGAGCATGGAGAAGGATATCCAATCTAGCAATTGATTGTGGCATCATGCTCATTCATAAAGCTGATCGTGGTACTCCTTGAAAGAAATAAATGGAGAAATATGACAAAGAAATGTTGTGGCTTGACATGAAAAGGGGCCCTAAAGAAGAACATGTAATGTATTCATTGTTTACCAAGATATATGCATATAACATTCGCAGACATGGTAGATACAACATTTTGGACCCCACATCCAAATTTCAGGTGGACCCTCCTTCGTAAGTTTTAATCTATAGGAAATCAAGTTTTAGGTCCTAATAGAGATCCGATGATGAAACTTACATCAAGTAAGGGGGACATTAACCCTTTTTAGGGTTAACATACTTTAGTAACAATAAGTGTCATGGAAAGGTTTTATAAAAGTTGTAATTATTATGAGAAAATCAAGCCATAACCAAGTTTAATTAATTAGTTTTTTAAGTTTTGGGTGCCCAAGTGTGAATAAGAAGTGTGAATAAGGAAAGATGTATATAAGACATTTTCTTTTGTGCCAATTGAGCTCTTGTTTTCTCCTTTGCCCTTTCTCTCGTGTTGGGAGATTCGGGTTCCCGACAACACATGGCACACTTGGTGGAATGGATTCCCTAATCCGGGACTCGAACCCACTCAAGCTTTGTCTTCCACCCTGCCTTCATCATCCGCTAATGCACTATCGTTCACAGCAGGGGCTGGTACAGTAGCACAAACTACAGCGTGAGCAACACCCATATGAGTGGGTTGCAGGATTTCTCCTGGAGGGATTCGCCAGCGAGGAGGTAAGAGGTTGGTAATTTAAAACATGCTGGCATAAAAATGAATCCATTATGTGCAGCTGTTGGACATATGAACAAGCTTGTCATTGTAGCCGGGTCAGGTTGATTCACTTTGTTGATTCCGCTCTGTCCTGAGCTAGTCCACCTTTGCATTGGCAGCTGTAACTCAGCTCGAAGTTGGATATTCCTAGCATCCTACTGCCGGCTTCCCTAACTTCTTCTTGAGATCACTATTTCTTCCATCAAGTCTTTGGACTCCTTGGATTAGGTTTATGTCCTTGTTCAGCCAACTCCTTGAGATCACTGATTTTTGCCTTCAAGTCTTTGGACTCCTTAGAGTTAGCTTTATGTTCCTCTTTGTAAGCAAGCTTGAAGGCCGCTAACTAATCGAGCAAACAGTCATGGCTCTGTTGAAGGACTAAAGAATGCTCCTTCAACCTTATCTAGCTCCTCCTTCACCCGTTTGGCATAATTTGATTCATTCTGCATCTATGTTGTCTTACTGGTACTGCATCTTCCATCAGGTGTATCTTATGCTAATAGAATTCTGGATCTATCCCCTTCATGTCCATGTAAAGACATCCACAAAGGAGATCAGCAAAGCCTTTAAATCATGATAAAAAGCCTCTTCCAACTTGGCATTGACCTGGACATTCTTTGGATCATCCATCGATCTGAGATTAAGATCCACCAAATCATCTTCCTTAACACGCCTGGACTTCCACACCTCACGGTCAAAGGCCCCCTCAGCTGCAATCACCTACTAAAGATCAAGGATTTCCAAACCATCGAATGGTGACTCCAGGACAGCATCCGACGACTCCAGGACTACCAGGCTCTTGAGTTTTCTCAAAGGTGCCAAAAATTCATCCAAACTGGGATAATATTTATCCATGATTGACACTACATCCACCTCGAACAGGTTCACAAAGTTGGAATTTTGCTGAAGATAGGAATCTTCCTCATCATTATCCAGATATTTACTCCTTCCACTACACGAGGACAAACTGGTACCTCCACCTTTTTTTGGGTGGAGACAAAGCTTATCTTCTTTTCACCTTTCCAGATGGTAATGACATCCACATCATCCCAATCTTTGCTTAATCCGATCCTGCTGAAGCTAGGGTCGCCCAAGTAACAGTGGATAAGCACCCTTTATGTCCTCCATCTAGAGAACCACCATAGCCACCGTAAAAGAAAGCCCGGCCACCTCCATGGCTAAACCCTAGATAAGACCAAGTGGTTGAACATGGCACTGATCTGCCATCTTAACAGCAAAAGGGGCAGGTTCCCACTTCTACAGACCCAGCTTATGGCATGTAAACTCTAAAATTATGTTACCACAGGATCCACCACCATCAAGTAGAACCTCAGGGATCTTCTGTCCTGACAGAGTAAAATTAATGGACTCATCAAACACTGGAGGCTCCTTATCCTTTACAGACCACCTCTGCTAACAGGTTTCCCATTTGGTAATATCTCCATGATATGGTTTGGATTGGAATGATCTCATTTTCATCATTATCACAAAATTGGGTTCATGTGGTTCTCTTGGACAAGTGTTCATTGTCACAGAACTAGGTTCTTATGGTTCTTGGACAAGTGTCCATTGGCCAACGGATGTATCTATTTTTCATCCTCATTAGAGTCGTATAGTGAAGCAATGTCTCTTTCTCATGCTCACCTCTTTTACAGCTATGTCCATTTACTCGACACATGTTTACGATTTTTGAATGTGGTGTCATATCAGACCCTAATTCATTAATATGCATGATGGTCATGTCTTTGTTGTTGGAATGGTTCTTTAGGATCACCTTAATGATACTACTATCATCTTGTTGGAGGTAGATGTCATATCTTCCCCAATCGTGGATTGACATCATTTGACGCATATCGTCTTGTCAAAGGCATCTCTTCCCTAATCGTGGATTAACATCATTTGACTAATGAAAGAATCAACATTGTAATGTGCGGCCCTTTTAAAATTGACTATAGCAAATGTATGTTAATAGGCTAGGCCACGACATTACGTCGATCTCTTTCAAAATTCCTAAGTTGCCACCATCGGCTAATTTAAGGACAATCTTTGAAGGTTTGAGGGGCTAACTCCCCCATATTCACCACGTCTTTGATGGCTATGCTCACTCTTACTCCTCTATCACTGATTACAGTTGTGGTCACACCATCCAATTTGATTAGAATGATGGCATTCATAACATCATCTTCAAAATACCCACCCACGACACTGATTGGTAAGTCTTTGTACAATTTTTGTGGGTTTTCCTTGTTTTCTTGGTTGGTCTCATCTTAGTCCCCTAATGGGTTGAGTTGAATTTTTTCATCCACCATTGATGGACTTCATTCTAGGCTTCTAATTTCCTCGTTAATTATTCAACCATCATGATAGTCACAAGGGCACTTGCTCTCAAGGGTCCCGTTTCTTCTTTAAGCTTTAACCTTATTGAAGGAACATTGGCTATGGTCATAGACTAAGCCTATGTATGAAGGCATGGTCTATAAGCAGTTACTTTTTTAATTATCTTGACACCCATGCCCATTTAGACACCCATTTTTACACAATCCCTTTTGCATTTTCTCCTAGCATTGATTTCCCAATCACAAGTTGCCTCTCATGAATCACTTGTTCCCTCATGGTTATGTAACACTCTTAATTTTTTCGCATCTTTGAGCTGTAAATGCTTCTTATGGATTTCTTCCTCAGCTCCAAGCTCTTTTAGTGAGTTTCCAATGGTTATCCTAAGTGGTCTTTTAGTGGTCGATTATTTTTTGAATCCTAGTTCGAGACGCTACTTTCATGAGCTACTTCTACAATTGGCTCTAATGGTCTTGATTTAGGAATCTTATGTGGAAATAACAAGATTAATCCTGCAGGTCCCTCTATTTCTAGTTGGATTAGCTACTAAACCACTTCTTGTGCCTCACTCAACCTCGAGATCTCCTCTCTCAGGCTAGGGTATTCTTATATTTTCATTGGAAGGGGTTCGTCATATTTAGGTCTTGGCTTATATTATCCTTCCACTTCCTTCTTGGCCATTTCCAAGAGTTTTTCTGTCCTATCCATTAGGATTGATCTATCACTGATTTTCGTCCTTTATTCCTTGTCCAGAGTGATTTGTATAAGAGGTTATGGAACATCTTCAATTTTAGCATAGCTCGAATCATCCCTTGGATCCTTTGTTTGTCTATGCCTCTCATCTCTATGAGAGAGGGGGGGGAAAAAGCAACAAAAAAAACAAAAAACAAAAAACAAAAATAAAATAAAAAAGATCTCTTTCTCGTTCGCTTCCTTCATTCCCTTCTCAGCCTATCATGGCAGACAAATTACCTCACACCCCAATTCCGTACCGGCACTCCATAGCCTGCTTTCTTGGCCTGGTGGAAAAATCTCCTTCCTCCCAAGTGCCCCCTTGATTTCCTCCGATTCCTCATCATCCATATCCTCTTCCGATAGCAAGTATATTCCCTCTGGGGATGAGGCTGTAACATCTACTTCCAGCGCTCCCCCTCAACCACCTGCTCGCCACCACCCCGCCCTCACTCCATCTTCTTCCCCTGTTTCAATCCACCCTTTTCCTCTTCCTACCTCCCCATCCTGCACCACCCCCTTCACCATCAACTTCATTGACCCCCAACCATTTCAGCTTCCCCAGCTCAACCAAATATTTATCCCTACCCAACTCGCCACTTTGGGCTTGCAGGGCCTAGCCTCTCTTCCGCCCTTGCCTGCTCTTGATGCCTCTCTTTGTGCCACATTTCTCACCAACTTTCTATTAATGCGTAATGGACAACACCTCACATCCGCCTACCTTGCCCACCTCATTGGCCCTCCCAAGCATTCGGTTCTTCATCGTCACTCTGACACTCACATTGTGGATATTTCCCCAATCGAGCTTTCTGCCACCACAAGAGTACTATTGGCTCCCACCCCTTCACGGCCATTCCACCGGACATGCTCCTTCCCTCGAAGGACTCCAATGTCTTATGGTTGATGGCATCCTCCTGTACCTGCACATGAGTTTCCCTGGTGGTTTTTGGCTTCACATAGCCGTCTCATCACAGGACCTATGAGGTGGGCCTGGTGGAATCTTCTGGCAAATAGGTCCCCTATTCTCCCTAGGGGGTCCGTGTGGTGGGCCGCCAAGTAAGGAAGTGGACTATCAATCCCCCCCCACCGCCCGCCCCCCGAGTTTAAAGGTATCGCTTAATGGTGCCTTTGGCTTTGAGAGAAGAGCTTCCAACTCCATATTCGGTGGGACTCAGGAGAGTGGCAGTGGTGAGATCCATAAATATTGGATCCAAAGGAGCCCATCACTTTCTTTGATAACTCTTCCAAGCAGGGGAATGAGGATGGGCGGAGGTGGAGAGAAGGAGGACAGGTGAAAGCGGGAGGGGGCAGCAGGAAGTGCGTGAAGGGGGAGAGAGAAATGAAATGATATATTAACGTCTCTAAGAGGCCATAGTGGCCTATGAGACCAAAACTGAGAGTACATCTGAAGTTGGTGTCTCATCAAAGAGAACTAAATGAGACTAAAAAGTACAATAAACTGATTGTCCTACAGTTATAAGAACAGAACTTTAAGACTTCGAGATGATACTGAGTAGAAAATACTGAAAAATGTATATCAGGTAGATCCATGTATGCTGATCAGTTGAAGTGTTCTCTCCTTAGATCAAGTATCTCCGTCATGGGGCTGTCCAGAATGGAGAGGTCATAGAAGCGAGGTAGGTGCTTCCGATGCCGAGCAATAATGGCTCTGATCTGGCGATGGTGATGAGGATGCCGTGGTCGAGAGAGAGAGAGAGAGAGAGAGAGAGAGAGAGCGCTCGCTGAAGGAAGAGATATATGTCCAATTGAAGGCAGAAATGCAAGCTCAAGTACGGGTTGAGATGGAATTAGCCCAAGCCTTGATGCACACAGAAATGAAAAAAGAGATGCAGAAATGGAAGGATGACATGCTTCGAGAGATTGGCACAACAATTGCATCATATGAAGGCACTTTGAAGACATATATGGCTGACCGCGAAAAAGACATCACAGAAATGCAAAACACTTTGGAATCATGTAAGGCAAAAGTGGCTACAGGTGAGAAGGAAATGCATTCATGGGTTGAAATTTCCAGTGCCACAAAGAAACAAATTGAGGAAGTCAACCCATGGATTGAAGTAGTAAAAAAACAGAAGGATACACCAATCAATAAAGTAGAGGTGATGAATGCTACATTGGAAGAGGAAGCCAAGAGACGGGCACGTGCCTTACATGTACGTGTAGTGGGTGGGAAGATAAGGGAAATCCCCAAGAGGATGCAAAAGCTCTTGCAACAAAAAATGGAGCCACTAATGTACCCATTACCGAAGCATGGAGAGTAGGTAGAGATGAAACTAGGGCGAAGATATTGATCATCAGGTTTGGTGACTTGGAGAAGAAGAAGGCCTTCCTCTCCAAAAGGATGGCCCTTAAGGGAGAAAAGATTTATTTGGATGAGGACCTTACATCGGCATAGATAGCACACCGGAAGGAACACATGCCGCGTGTGCTTGAGGCAAGGAAAGAGGGAAAATGGACGGTATACAGAGATGGCTGAGTCATCATTACAGAGAGGAGGCCCGCTTGACGGTGCACGGCCTATGAGACCTTGCGATTCACCGTGTGGAGTTGCAACGGGGCCCTTAGAACAGATGCAGGATACTTTGAGGATACTTTCAGACACAGTGATATTGCTATGTATACGGAGACCCATCAGTGCACAAACAAGAGGCTTCCTGACGTCCGGGGCTATAGATGGGAATCAGTTTTCCGCCCTCAGCCACGCACAGTGGGAGGTACCTGAGGATCTGGAGGAGTGGCAATACTTTACAGGGAGGAGCTTCGTGACAAAATACATGTGGTACATAGAGATGCAGATGCGAGGTACATGTGGGTCCGAATATGCAGAGAGGGGCTCAGCGAGCTATATGTGGCGGTATGCTACTTTCCCCCAGCCACTCCAGGTTTGCACCATCAGGAGAGTCACCCTATATACCACTATATGATGATATCATGAGGTTTGCCAGCATGGGAGACATATTACTATTGGGAGACTTTAATGCACGTACAGGCACAGAGCAGACAAAGTTGTATGATACTCAAGAGGCTATGTACCGGGAGATCACGGGGTTGCAGAGATCAGCACAGGATGAGGGGGAGATTACAGATTATGGCAGGCATTTTCTCACACTCGGGAGTGCACATGGGTTTGGTCATATACAATGGCTTATCGAGATGGCAAGGATCAGATGCTCTCAGACACTGGAACTCTAAAGGGGGAGCGAGCACAGTGGACTACTTGATGGGATCTCCTTCATTGATACCTGATGTACGGGGTTTCACGATTTCCAGTAGGATAGCAGCCGATCATGCATACCTAAGTTTCACACTAGTAGGTAGATCCCTCAGAGATGGGCCAGCCACTCATCTACCTAGGTACCCGAGATATCAGTTTACACATGAGACAGTTGGGGTTTATCGAGATGCAGTATCTGATGGCTTGTTCGCTTTAGACACACATAGCCCTCTGGACGAGATCACGAGAGGATTGGCAGGTGTACTACATGCATCTGCCTCATATGCGTTTCCCTGCACCCACCCTCGCAGCATTGCCCCACAGAACAGTCGGTATGAAGATGAGTGTCTCGAGACACGAGCACACCTACAGCGTGAGATTGCCATTGGGTCTCACACGCATAGACAGGCTAGAATGATCTTTCGTCGCCTTGTGCGGAGGAAGAAACGAGCCTATCTGGCTAAGCTAGCGGAGGAGATCTACCAACTCTTTCTGGGGAAGGACAGCAAGAGGGCATGGAAGATGTTTCAGGAGATACAGCCTAGTACTCCGATTACTGCACCTGAGGCATGGCATACTTATGCTAGAGAGCTATATGATGCACCAGGACAGCCCCCCACCCCTCCTCCACTGACCGGCTAGCAGCACCTTTTTTACTACGCGGATGGTGCTAGATGCAATAGACAGGTTACAGAATGGAAAGGCACAGGATCATGATGGGCTAGTTGGAGAGTACTTCTCATATGCACGAGACACTTTGGCTCCGCTCATCGTACATGTGTTTAATCGTGCCATTTGTGAGGGTTTCCCAACAAGCTGGACAGAGCATATCATTGTACCACTCTTTAAGAGTGGGGACCCCATGTGTCATGTGCATCACAGATGCCATGGACATTCTCAGGGCTAGATCCAGAAGAGGCAAACAGATAAAGACCATGAACCAGTAGAAGATAGGTAGAACCAGAATGTAGGAGCTTCAGGTGTAGCATCTGAGGTGGACATGGAGCAGGACTTGGAGCAAGGCATGGAAGAAGCAGTCGGCTGACATCAGCAAGGCAAGAGATGTGTCGGCTGCAGGAAAGGGGGTGTCGGCTGCCCATAGCCATGGTCGGCTGAACCAGCACATAGGGGCAGCAGCAGGCGCATCAAGAACATGCAGCAGATCTAGTCGGGCTGCATTAAAAGGCTCTTAATGAACTTGTAACTGGCCGACCAGCAGTCGGCCAGTTCCCCATGTAGTCCAAGGGCTATAAATAGCCCCCCTTGCTCTATGTTGTAGTCATTCAATCCCACTAGGGGTTTGGATCCTTAGAGGTCCCATAGGGGACAGATTTTGGGGTTAACCACCTTTTTATGAAGGCAGCCCATGGCTGCAGACATGTACCCTTTTTGTACCATAGTATATACTGAATTTCCAGCACTTCTCTCTCTCTCTCTCTCTCTACTCTCTCTCTACCTGCGTTTTTGCATCAGATGGTGCGTTTTTGCATCAGAAGGTTTCCAAGAGTGTTTAGGGCTGAAAGAAGACTCCCAGAGCTTCCGCATGTTACATTGGTATCAGAGCATCAGGCTCAGCAAAGCTAAACACTGATTCAGTCCCGGATGATGGTGTACAGGTCCAAGGTACAGGAAAGTACACGGATTCGAAGCCCAAGGCGAGGAGCACAAAAGCGGGAAGAACTCCTAGGAGGTTTGTTGGTGGTGTTCCACAGTGCCAGATGGGGATGGCACTTCCGTGAGCCAGATAGGTTCTCAGGTAACGGTCCCAAGGGAGGTTGATCCTCCAAAGGTGATGTGAGAGTGCCAGACTCAGTTCCAAGAATGAAGACCAAGACGGTGTTCACAGTCAGGGCAGGAATGGATTGTGGACTAGAGGAAGACCAGATGCATAGATCTTCATCAGAGACAGAGTGGTTTGGAGAACAGGCCGGGTTTTCAGAGAAAAAGATTTGCCAGGGATGGATGATGACAGAGGGACTTCGGGATAGGATTGGGATGATGACAGTCATCCAAGAGCAGGTTGGATTCCCGTCATCAAGTTAAACAGAGGGGGATGTCGTGTGCATCACAGATGCCATGGACATTCTCAGGGCTAGATCCAGAAGAGGCAAACAGATAAAGACCATGAACCAGTAGAAGATAGGTAGAACCAGAATGTAGGAGCTTCAGGTGTAGCATCTGAGGTGGACATGGAGCAGGACTTGGAGCAAGGCATGGAAGAAGCAGTCGGCTGACATCAGCAAGGCAAGAGATGTGTCGGCTGCAGGAAAGGGGGTGTCGGCTGCCCATAGCCATGGTCGGCTGAACTAGCACATCGGGGCAGCAGCAGGCGCATCAAGAACATGAAGCAGATCTAGTCGGGCTGCATTAAAAGGCTTTTAATGAACTTGTAACTGGCCGACCAGCAGTCGGCCAGTTCCCCATGTAGTCCAAGGGCTATAAATAGCCCCCCTTGCTCTATGTTGTAGTCATTCAATCCCACTAGGGGTTTGGATCCTTAGAGGTCCCATAGGGGACAGATTTTGGGGTTAACCACCTTTTTATGAAGGCAGCCCATGGCTGCAGACATGTACCCTTTTTGTACCATAGTATATACTGAATTTCCAGCACTTCTCTCTCTCTCTCTCTCTCTCTCTCTCTCTCTCTACTCTCTCTCTACTTGCGTTTTTGCATCAGATGGTACGTTTTTGCATCAGATGGTGTGTTTTTGCATCAGAAGGTTTCCAAGAGTGTTTAGGGCTGAAAGAAGACTCCCAGAGCTTCCGCATGTTACACCATGGTGCCAGGCAACTACAGGACGATCATGATTGGTCATTACTTGACTTTGGAGTTACTTTCACAGGACTGCGTTTCTCCCTGAAGGAGGCAGCAAGAGCTAGATTAGCTCAAGGGCATGTAGCCTTGGGGGCACTTGAGAGGCAGTGTGCACACATACAGGTTCAGGAGCGAAGCACCAAATTGTGGCTATTTGATACGCTTGCCACACCGACCCTCCTATACGGAGCTCCAATTTGGGGACCTAGTATACATCACAGATCTCAGAGAGGGACAGATGAGGGATGGAGGAAAATGGAGAGACCGTTGATTATGATGATTGCCCGCATAATTCACAGCAAATCTTCAGTACCACATGAGATTGTTCGGGCTGAGCTGGGTGCCCCACCAGTAGTAACCGAGGCCCTATTCTAGGCCGTTACCTTTTTACAGCGCGGCTATGGGAGCTCCCTTAGCAGAGGTACTCCCGATTGGCATTGACCTCATCCATACAGTTGGCAGAGGATGGAGATACTCATTGTTGGTACGCTCAGATGAGATCATGGTTTGACCTACATGGTTTGCGGATAGAGGCACTACCACCCTTTCAGTACAGCTCGGATTGTCCATTTTTGGATCTCACTTGCTCAGAGCAAAACTGCGTGATTAGGATGGATATCATCAGAGTGGACACAGAGAGGACATGGACTAGCCCCCTTGAGCCCTTGGGCACGAAAATGGCTCATTACAAGAGCCATTTTCTACACCTCTCACCAGATGATTTTATCACCCGCCCGACATACATGGATATACACCTATCACATGGGATACGTTGTGCCATTGGACAGATCCGGACCTCATCACACCAGCTGCTGCGGATTGAGACAGGGCGATATGTGCATCAGATCTTGGATGACCGCATTTGTCAGCTATGCTACCAGGAGGTAGAGATAGAGGAACACTACATTTGCCGATGTACAGTCTATTATGAGATCTGAGGGAGATATCACTGCTTCTTCCGAGAGGGTTTTGGGCCATTACGCAGGGTCATGGAGTTTGAGGATCACAGATGCCTGGGATTGTTTCTACTTGAGCTTACGAGACACAGAGAGACTCTCTTGGCAGACAGGAGGCCGAGCCATGATGTACCTAGACAGAGGACCCTGACAGATTTCTTCGGCACCAGCACCAGCAACCCAGCCCACACCTCCTGATACCTCCTCCATTGAGCCATCACGGCACCGACCACGCTCCCAGGGAGTCACCACTGATATAGCAGTTATCTTATGTCGTGCTCGTTGGCCACGCCCACCAGGATCCTGACCATGGCATCCTCACCATCGCCAAATCAGAGCCATTATTGCTCGGCATCGGAGGCGCCTACCTCGCTTCTACGACCTCTCCATTCTAGACAGCCGCATGGTGGAGATACTTGATCTAAGGAGAGGGCAACACTTCAACTGATCAACATACATGGATCTACATGATATACATTTTTCAGTATTTTACAATATTTTCTACTCAGTATCATCTCGGAGGCTTACAGTTCTATTCTTATAACTGTAGAACAATCAGTTTATTGTACTTTTTAGTCTCATTTAGTTCTCTTTGATGAGACACCAACTTCAGATGTACTCTCAGTTTTGGTCTCATAGGCCACTATGGCCTCTTAGAGACGTTAATATATCATTTCATTTCATTTCATTTCTCTCTCTCTCTCTCTCTCGCTTTTAGATTTCTTGTGGTTTATATGACTTTACACATGGCACATATTACACATTCATGACTCAAAAGAGAAGCACCCCACCATTAGCAGCCTCTTGCAATTATATCTTTGCCATGTCACTAGTAAGATGCTGCATACAACTTCAGATAAAAAAAGGTTTAACAATAAAAAAGGCAACTGTCACTGTCTGGTGACTGACAAAAATCCTGGAACCGAGATAACAGCAGCTTTCTGTGTATAATAGCATGGCCTCCATGCATCCCATTAAGAGACCTTAAAGAATGGTACATCTTCTAGGAGGAAAGCCTCCGAACCAATACTTCAACTTACGCCATAGACTGGATGCTTGGTCTATGTTTGTTTCATTCAATTTCGAGCTTGATTTGATTTCAGGTGAAGAGGGTTCGTTAGCCTCATCCAAATCTGCTCTGGAACCTTCCGTGGTTGTCACCCTCTCCTCAGCTTTAGCCTCCACTTCTTCTAGCTGGGAAAGCTCCCCTGGCTTTTTATCAAATAGGCCTTCGTATTGTTTGCGTGCATTTGCTTCAGTTTCCTGCACATTTTATACCCCAGCAGTCACGTACAGTGCTACTCAGATCATGCATCAGGCATGGCCAAAACTTCACTTTTACAGACTTTTTCATTAACATACTCTGATCCAGCACAAGTCTATGCAGAGGCCACTTCCTCACATTATCTTTGAGGTTCACTTTACATGCACCAAGGATATCTTTAAGGCAACCACATGTCTTACATGTTGAAAAACAAAGAGGATTGAATCCCCACATCATCATAAAACAAGATAAATGAAGAACATTCACAAATCTACCAAACAGGAACTTGGATGGCAGAATGGGAAAGGTAAAGACTGAGGTGGCATTCTGACCCTGTAAGGGGCTATATATATATGTATGTATGTATGTATATATGTAAATATCTGTGTGTGCGTTGGCTCGCGTGCGCGTGTGTGTGTACACACACATGGTCTTTTTAGTGGGTTTTCCTCGTTTTGAGGTTTCCCACCTGTAATTAATGACATGAAGCTTTACAAAAAAAAAAAGTGTGTGTACACACACACACACTCTTTTTTTTTTTGGTAATATCCAGTGCAGTATATTTATATGCTCATAAATTTACAAGATGGGAAGTCTCCGAAATGGAGAGTATCCCAAATGTCAGAAACATAAAGAGAAAAGCTCTAAGCAAGAAGCATCCATATCACCCTCATGGCAGGCATCATATAAGGATTGCCGTAATGAGGCTCGGAAGGATTCATATGACTGGTGATTCTGCCGATCCAAGTATGCCAAATTATGCTCACTCCAAATTGTCCAAAGAGCCCAATATCTCACCCAAGAGAGAAATAGTGAGTATTGGAACAAGGACCGCATAAATCTGCCAAAAAGCCAGCGCACACACACACACACACACACACACACACACACACACACACACACACATCATGTGTGTGTGCAAGAACATACAAACATACACGCCCCTGCACATACACACATAAACGTATCTGCATGTGTGCTTGTGTGTACATAGCATATGAGTGTGTGCGTGCATACACATGTATGTATGTATGTTGTACAGGTAGTCCACACCGACTCCCATAACTACAAAATACATGGAAAATACACACAGGGGCCTAAGTTTAGTTTTTGAGGATGTTATGAAACAAGCCACTAACAATAGAAGCTCTAGATGTGACAAATTTAGTTTCGAATCAAACCTGTTCCTTCCTTTTTAGTTTTAAAAGGGCAGCTTTCACGTCAGATTCTACTGTTTTGTCGTAAGTCATCATCTGACACAAAATGGTCAAAGCTAAAATTAGAAATAAGGAGATCATTAAGACATGATAATTTATTGGTGTTATTGAGTTAATCATAGCAAGCAATACTTGTTTTCAAACATATCTCACCGCATTAAAGTCCGCACGTGCCTCTTCAAAGTCTCCAACAGCCATATATGACATTCCTCGCCGATACAACGCTTTCACGTGTTGTGGATTCTCATCAAGCACCTGTTACCAAAATATTCATTTTAACAGCCTAATGTTTTGGCTTACCATAAAACCCATCATTTTACTTTCGAACCTCATTAAAAAACCCAACAAACTAGACATCTTGCCTTGTTGCATGACTCTACTGCTTTGACATGCTCACCAAGCTTTTGATGGCAAGCAGCTACATTGAGGTACAAAAGATACTGGATAAATAGGAGCACAGAAATCATCAGCAAGATGTGAGAAAAATGTGTTTAAAAAATGGACAGTTGAAATTAAAATTTCGAGTACCCGGGTTTGAATGAATGTTTTTCCCTCCTCGTCATCCTGTGGGTTTACATGATTGAACTCTCTCAAGACCTGCAAAATACAATCATTCTTTAGTGTGAAATCCAAAGGAGAAAGAAATAGCATCAGGACAGAATGTGACAATTAATGGTGCAAAAGAAATAAACAACAGCACCCATGCTCTTTTTTGAGACTTCCAATGTTGGAACCTCTGCTACACTGTTGCCTGTGGGGAGTCTAGGGAACACTACCCATACCATGCCTGCACTCCTGAATCCTCCCTGCATGCTGTCCGTACACTGTCCATATGCTGTCCTGTCTCCATATGGTGTATCTTCAACCCTGCCTTGTATCAATAATTGTTCATGAGCCAGCCCTCTCTTTCTCTATCTCTAAATTCCCCCCTTTATCTAACTTTCTCCTCTCTTCCATCATCTTAGTTTCCCAAATTGATCAACTTCCCCCAGTTTGTTGGATTTTTCCCCCAGTTCTTGTTTTCGCTTCCCCATTGCTCAATTCTGGTACATTTTCTCCATTTCAATTTATTCTCTTTCTTCCTCATTTTATAGCCATAAATTCTTATTTTTTACTTGTATGTTTTAAACTTGTCTTGTTGCTTGAAGCACTCATTGTGGGAAGGGTGTACTTGATCTATACCTCCACTCACTATGGCGCCCCTACAAAAACCCCATGCTTTCCGATGTCCATTTCTATGTCCAAGAAACCATCTCGGACGCCAAGACCAAACTTCAAGCGCTAGATCTTTTGTACTGGATAATTCCCCTTTCCAGATTAGAAAGTGATGATGACTCCCTTGGCAATGGCAGTCAAAGTTAAACATGCTACTGCCCGTGCCTTTCACATAGCTATCTTTTAGAGATTGCAAATTGTGGAGGCAACTTTAATCGAGAATAAAAAATACCCTAATTAAAGGAAAATTTTAGCTAATTGAACTGATTCCAGAAATGCTAAACCTAATTGAAACTCGCTCTGATACCAATTGCTAGAAATTTATTCAAGATTATCCTAATCTTCTTCTAATCACACCTAAGCAACATCTTGATAAGTGTGAGACAGATAACAAACTAGAAAAAGTGTGTATTCTATTACTGAAAGAAAGCTGTATACATCAATTCATAGACCTGAAAAAGGTTTCTTTCTCCATAAGTTTCTCCCCTTGACATGCACGACTCCTCTAGCTCTATTTTTGCGTTGTCTTGAGTGCCAAACCACACTGTCTATATCAATGCCTATCCACACACCTTAAGCTTTGCATTTACCCTTTGTAATATCCAACATGGCTCAGTTCTTGAATATTTAATTACACTTTGGCAAAGAAAAATAACGTGTCGGCAAGAAGACAGGCTTGTTTTAGGCGTAGTTTTTCCACTTAAAATTATATTTTCACTGTGAGGGCAGTTGTTCAATCAGCATATGCTCATTCTTAGAAAGTCTGCTGCTGTTTTGTGGACTTCAAGAAAACATTTGACACGGTGTCATGCAGGAATCCCTTTGATAGGATTAAAGCACTAGACTTCCCATCAATGTTGTTTCCCGTGAATGCTGCTTGCAACTATGGTGCTTGAATATACATGCCAAGAGGGTGTAAAGGAACTCTATGCCTGGGCTGTAGGCTGTAGCCATCCTTGTCCCTTTGTGTGCGAATGCTGTAGAGTTCATGACATATTCTGTTGAAGAGGCTCAAAACTTAAGGCTTCCCTATAGCAATTGTGTGCACATAGTGGGCTGATAGTCAATCTAAAGAAAAACTACTATTCTCCCAATCAAAGTCGTGGAACTTCAAATATTTTGCCACAGAAGTCCCCTCCAAAAACGAATAACAGCAAAGTGCAGTAGCTAAGGTTGTCTGCAAGAAAGAGGGCATGCCACATATTTGAAAAATAGTTGCAATGAAGTAGGGATCAAGAGCTGGCCTCTAAAGAATTATTTGTTTGACACTCGTCTTACCAGTGCTATTTTATGAAGCTTAGTTCTGGGAAACCAGGAAATCGAAATGGAAATGGTATATTCATGGGGGATGAAACAGGGAAATACTACATCCTCTAGTGTCAAGTGGAAAGCATGTATCGCAAGCTCCCAAGGATTTGGGAGAGATCTAGTATTAAAACATGTTTTTACATGGTGCTCACATGGGCATGCACGCCCCTAAATTGAAATTGCGCGGGATTTCTCATCAACAGTCCAATCGTTGATTTCTAGAGGCAACCTTTTTCAATGAAGTTTTGGGCATTGCTGTCGATATCCGGTAGACCAATCAATACACATTTCTAATAAGGTGGAATATAAAGGAACAAAGTCCTAAAATCTAGGAGGTTTACTATTTTTCTCTATGTGATGTCACATGTGCATCTCTCTCTTTTCTACAGCTTTGTGGAATTAATTGGCATATGTTTAAGATTGTGGCCAATTTAAGTGTTTAAGTGCATTAATGGTCAAGTGCTCCGTGCAACCCCTGCCCAAGATGGAGTTACATTGTTATCAAAGCTTTGGCTCTTTCACACTCTTGTGTAAAGATAAGGCTATCAAGATATACACACAGCTGTTGGAAATAAGTGCACACAAGATGTACTATTTCTCTAGCCTACATTTGTCTAGTTTGAGTTTTGTCTTGAGTGTGTGCCACGTGGCACCTCTATAATTGTCCCATAAGTCAGTCTACTCTATCTTGTACTTCTCACCTATATATTGTGGGTGTCACATCAATGAAAGTATCAATCTTGTGTCTTGTCTACACTCATCTCAAGGTAACTCTTTGTCTTTCATTTATGTTCTTGTTTCATTTCTAGTTTGCTCTTGCTTTCATATTTCCTACATGGTATCAGAGCAGGCTGCTTCTGCCCTGTATTGCCTGCCATAGCTTCAGGCCACCATCTCCCTAGCTGCACTCAGCCTGTAGGACCAGCCTATTCACATTCTGCACAGGCTGCGCCGACCTGAACAGCCTATTCACATTCTGTCCGCCCTGCGCCGACCTGAATCTTCTGTCCGCCAGTTTTTGCTGTCCGCCCTGCGCCGGCCTGATTTCAGTAGCTGCTGCTGCCCGCCGTACTGTTGCAGCTCTTCTTTGGCTGCCTTCTTCATCAACTCAAGGGTGCGTATCATCTCAAGGAAGCTGCAGATCGACTGTCCTCCTAAACGAGCTATTTTGCTGCATTCAGTTCTGCCATTGCTTCCTCTTGAAGAGTCTACAAGGTACTGTGCATTGTCTCCATCAGTTTGCTGGTTAGTCCTTTTCTTATCCTCATATCTGCAAACTGCTAGTTCCTCATGCTTCGATGGGCTGTCAAATGCTATGGCCTTGACAAGTGGTGAGAGAGCCCGCTTCTAAAAACAGTTTGGATCTCTTCTTTCATTCATTTCTGCAATCTTGTAAGGGAATAGACACTGCCCTTGCATTTTAGCAAGAGGTAAGACCTTCCCACATGGCCTCTTCTACTCATTCTCTCATGTCTATCGACAAATTCAATGGGTCCAACTTTCATACTTGGCAAATCAAAATCAAGTGCCATCTTATGAAAGAAAGTCTTTGGGACGTTGTTCATCCTGCTGCTCCCGAAGATTCCGACATTGAGCAAGTTATCACTTATGCTCCCACTGCCAAGAATGACAAAACCTATGCTATCATCTTGCTTGGTCTTGGAGATGATTACATTCATCACATCTCTGACATACAGTCTGCTTCTCGAGCATGGATCACTTTGGATACCCTTTTTGGACCCCGCTCTAAAAATTCTAAGATTGCACTTATGATCTCATTCTTTGATCTATATATGCAGGAGGGAGCTACTATAGCCTCTCATGTCAATTATTTTCGCAGTCTTATGGTTCAGCTTGCATCAGTGAAGTCCCCCATCTCCGAAGATATTGCTATTGCTGTGCTTCTCAAAAGCTTACCTGACACCTATGCTACTCTTGTCACTACCTTCAAGTATCACAATAATCCTACTCTTGAAGGTATCATCAATGCTCTCCAAGAAGAGGAAAGAACAAAACAACAAAAGGTAACTGACACTGCATTTTTAGCAAAGAAAGGAGGTTCTAAGGTAAGAAAGCCTTGCACCCATTGTGGAAAAACTAATCATATGGAGAAGGACTGCTTCAAGGCTCATCCATGCACCATTTGTGGCCGTGATAATCACCGGGAGAAGGACTGCTACTCTAAAACCTCTACATCAGCCCCTGCATCTACCTCAGCCCATGTTGCTGCAGCATCTACATCAGCAGATCTTGCTGTTCATTCCTCACATGATGAGGAATGGGCTTTCTGATTACTTCACCTTTCTTGTCTACCACTTTGACCACCGATGATGTAGGTCAAGGGGTTCTAGTGTCTTACTCATTATGCTTTTTGACCCCTCTCTTGTCCCTACCCAAGAGGCAGAGATTGCCCTTGAGGAGGGAATGCCTTCAAGGTCCATCTGTTTGTCTACAGTCAGTCTTCTGTTTATCTAGTCTTGTCTGTCTGTCTATCTATTGTCTGTCTATCTGTCTGACTGTGTCTTGTTTTAAGATCCATCTTGTCCCTATCCTTGTGGACCCATATGAGGATATCACTTGAGGAGGGGTGTCTCAGGATCTTTTGTCTCTCATGTCTTGTCTCTCAGTCTATCAGTCTTTATATCTGTCTTCTAGTATTGTCCATCTTGTCTTCTAGCTTGTCTCTCAATCCTTGTCTAGTCTCTCTGTCTTGGTCTTATCTTTTGTCATGTCATAGTCTTGTCTTTTTTGTCTTCCTCCTAGTGTCCACTTAAGAAGGGTGTTCGAAATAAGTGCACACTAGGTGTACTATTTCTCTAGCCTACATTTGTCTAGTTTGAGTTTTGTCTTGAGTGTGTGCCATGTGGCACCTCTATAATTGTCCCATAAGTCAGTCTACTCTATCTTGTACTTCTCACCTATATATTGTGGGTGTCACATCAATGAAAGTATCAATCTTGTGTCTTGTCTACACTCATCTCAAGGTAACTCTTTGACTTTCATTTATGTTCTTGTTTCATTTCTAGTTTGCTCTTGCTTTCATATTTCCTACACAGCAAGTTCCGATAGTTCCGTCTCCAAAAACTCTTAGATATGTGGATTGCCTCATGGGACATTTAGGGTTTGGGTGAGCCACAGTGCTTGAGGAGGCATGGGATCCTCAGAGAGGAGCTTCACAGAGCTAGAGTTGGAGGACATACACAATATATTTCTCAGGAGCATCATCTCTCCAAGGGTCGCACCCACAGATGTGGGAAGATTTTCTAGGGCAAAGCCATAGCTTTTGGTCCACGACTTTGGCCCCTCTAGGATCCAAGACGGGGTATGCATCTCCGTCTATGAGCAGATCTTACCAGCAGTGATTGATTCATGCACCATAGTCACAGGCAAAGCACAGTGGGTGATCATTAAGATTGGAGAGACAGAGTGGGTTTCCCTAACCTCTATGCTCTGAACACTGCAGCAAGCAGAGCCACTTTTTGGAGCACGGTCCATCAGTCTCTCCCAAAGGCTGATTTTTGGTGCATGGGTGGTGATTTGAACATATGCTAGAGGCATCAAAGATTCAGAGAAGGCACGGATACCTTCTCAGGCTCAGAGTACTTGTCTTGGGAAGAGCTAGTTTTGGCTCCTCGGGGGACGAGATCCACGGCACTTTCCAAAGTTCGGGTGTAGCTTGAGCTTCTGAAGATTAGACAGGAAAGGTATTGGCCCAAACCTCTCCAAATCGGACCGTTTATATGTTGATGAGTGAGCTTGTGGACGAGGCGGCATGGTTGGCATTCTTGCAGGCACTTCTTTCTTAGATCATGCCCGTCATTCTTTCCGTGGAGGACCCATGAAGGGCACACCCTCGAGCACCTGGATCCCCAACTGCCACATTCAGGACTCTGAGATTTGTAGCAGGATTGAAGAGATCTTGAAGTCTTTAATTTCATGCTGGCTCAGCAGGAGCCCTTAGAGAGATCTTTGATTTGCTATAGGAGGCAGTGTAGAGCAAGCCCGCAGAGTATAGAGAGAAGGAGAGGATCATCCGTCCGAGCTTGGCCTCCCTCCTAGCATCTCCAGGAGAGTGACCCGGACAGCCTGTAGATTGAGGCCCAGCTGGCAGCAGCCTGGGTAGAGCTGAGTTCTATACAGCAAAGGAGGGTGGAGTATAGACAGGGTCATTGGAGATTTCTTTGGATCACTGGTCCACACAGGCGGAGGGATGACATCCACAAATTGCATTGCCAGGATGGCTCTATTGTCTCTGATCCCCCTTAGGTTCGAGCCATTGCCACAGATTTTTTCACATCCCTTCTCTCTGGAGCCTCTCTCTCCGCACAGGTGATGGACGTGAGGGATCGGGTATGGCGGCACACAAGAGAGGTGGTCCCCCCCCCGCTCTCAAGACTTCCTTGATGACACCGTTTACCTCTGAGGAGCTGGTTGAGGCTTTGCAGGCACTACCCTAGGGAAAATGCTCTTGGGCTTCCAATCTCCCTGTTGCTCTAACACTAGGATCTGATTGTTCGTGGTGAACCCTGGAAGGACTTTCTTTAAGCCTAGATCTCAATCCGCACCCCTGTTTTGGGTGGTCCCTGGCCTCAAGAGTCCAAGATGGATCTTCATAGAGACGCAGACCCCTGGTTTTAGCCCTGCATTCAAGGACAGATTTGCAGCAAGCCTCCTTGGAGCTTGGGACCACCTCAGACCAGCCCTTCAGCAATCCTCCCCAGCCGAGGAGCGCCTTCGGAACCCTCCACAACTTGGCATCGAAACCTCAGGTTGTTAAGAACCCAGGTGTTTCTTCTCTCGTAACTGGACAGACGAAGCTTCTACATCTACTTCGACTACCCCGGTGCCTGACACTTCAGGCAATATTACAAGAGTAGGAAGGATGTGGGCAGTCGTAGTCAGAGGTGATTCTTTGAACACGCATGATGCAGAAAATTTGATGCACAAAAATATGGTTGATGCTCAAACTCCATGACATTCTTTGCATAGGGACTTGATCAGTCAAGCTACCATGCAAGTTGAGGTGTAGCCTCTACATTACTTGCATTGTCAATATGTCTATACCAATCAGGTGCTTTACTTACAATATGCATGGCCTCTATGATGTAAATAAATGGAGGTTGTTTTGGTCATATGTAAATACTATGCATCCCCATGTGGTTAGTTTGCAAGAACAAATCAACATAATTTGCTGGAAGACAAGGAGTCTTCTCTGGAGATCAAATCTTCTATGAAAGAACTCATGCTTTTCCTGGCACCCTTATGATGGTTAAGCATGATTTACATGTTGTATTAGCCTACAATGATCTGAATGGCCGTTGGCTTGTGGTACAATGTATGATTGCAGGAGAGCTGTATGAATTTGAGTGTTTATGCATCGCAAACTTCGGCATATATCATATGTCCTTCCCTATAGTCACAACTTGCATGTATCCTTGAGAAAACTACAACCTGTCGACCATTAGGCTTGCTAGACAACTTCAAGGTAGATGTGTTCGACCTCACCTTTAAGGTAACCTTTGTGACGTGCTGAAGTGACGTGAACCTGCGCTGCTACCCGCGCCTGCCCTCTGTTGCCTCTGCCTGTTTCTTTGCTGCTCCTGCCTGCCTCCGCTGCCTTCGCCTACCCATCTGCTGCTTCGCACCCCCCTTCGCCTGCCCAACTTCTGCCCTTCGCTAGCTTTTCAGTCCCCGCTTGCCCTTCAGCTACCCCCGCTAGCCCCTTTGCTGCCCACCGCCTGCCTTTGCCTGCCCCTTTTGCTGCCCCCGCCAGCCCTTCAGCAGCCCCCATCTGTCCCCTGCTGCCCCCTGCCTGCCTTCGCCTGCCCCCTTTTGCTGCCCCCGCCAGCCCCCCTTTTGCTGCCCCGCCTCCCCCTTTGCTGCCCGCCCCCTGCCTTCTTCAGTCCCCGCCTACCCCTCTGCTGCCCCCGCCTCCCCTTTGTCCTTGCTTCCCAATATGCTCACCGCCTTTGCCCCCCTTCCTCTCCTCCCGTTTTCCCAGCAGCTATTTTACCTGGATTCAAGTCGGCCGCCCACTTTTCCTGATTAGTCTTATGGCTTTTTCTGCCGCAGCCAATCGCTCATCACCCCCACTAACCAGGAGAATGATCAATTTTTCACAAGACAAGCTCACCTCTCTTCAGCACGACATTGACCTTGAGGTCCAGACTACCCTTGTTGCGAGAGTTTATGGTTCCCACCCTTCTCGTTCACAGGCCCGTGAATGGCTTCTAGCAGCTCTCCCTTCGGAGCTGATTGTGCACTTAGGATACTCGTTTACTTGGTCGAGGCTTCTTCCAGGTGGACTTTCATTCTTCAGAAGCTAATTCTTAGGGTTTGGCTAGCAGCCCCTTTCCTCTTGGTCCTAGGAAGATTTTCTTCTTTTAGTACCAGGTGGGCTTTGATCCACTGGTGGAGGATCAGCGCCTTACCCTGGTCTCACTACAGTTCCCTGCTCTTCCTCGGTCCTATTGGAAGCTTTTAGCTTCCATAGGGGCATCCTTTGGCCAGGTTCTAGAGGTACCAATCCTCCCGAGTTCTCCCACCTCAGCTTCCGTGGCCGTTACCGCCACTCTTGATGGTGTACCCCGGGTCCTTGTGCTTGTTCCCCATCCATCGATTACTGATGATCATGTTATGCTTCAGAGACCTAACGGATCTCATTTCCGCCAGAGGATGGAGATTGCAGGCAGACCTGACTAGTGTCGGATTTGTCGTCGACGACAGGGTCACATTGCTAGAGGTTGTCCTAGATCGAGGGGCCATGCTACGAGGCGGCGTGGTCCTGCCCATCAGAGGCCTTGTGCAGATGCCGAGACTCCAACTGCTCCTTTGACACAGCAGACCACATAGCGTTGGGTTGTGGTTAGGGATGGCAGGCACCCTAGGACCCCCATACCTGCCCCTTCACCCACACACCCTGTGGAGCACCCTAACCCCTATGAAGCTCTTGCCTCACAGGATGTTGATCCTTTTCTGGAGGATGAGGCCTTGCAGGCACCTGATTTGGATCCCTCACAGGAGGATGCTACATTACAGTTACAGGATGATTGCACCCTTGAGGATGATGTTGCACATTCGCATTGTCATGGTACCTCTCCAGTTCTGAGGACTAGCCCTGGCTTTTCCCCGGAGTGGGAGAGAGAGGTAAGGTTTACATCGTCAGATTTTCTCTCCCTTACCTATGCGAGACATACTTCCGCCTCTAAAGGGGGTCCTTCGTCGACCACGAGATCTGGTCGTTCCTACTCTGAGCATTTATGAGGATTGTCTCTTGGAACATTCAGGGTCTTGGGGGTTTTTTTCCACATCCACGGAAACAAATTGTAAAAACCCAGCTTCATTGTGCAGTCACAGGTGCACCTATGGATATATTGCTCTTGCAAGAGCATAAATTGGATGCTAGTCAGTGTGGGAGATCAAGCAAGCTTCTCTCGAGACACACTTCGTACAGGCCTCTCAAAGCCTGGCCTCTGCTCTCTGTGATATTATTGACTTTTATCACACATGTGCCCTGTCTAAGAGGCAAGAGGCCTTGGACTTAGAAAGGGCTATTAGACGTAGATTGGCTGCCTTGCAGAAAGAGCACGAGAAACATCTTCATGCTCAATGGGTTGCAGATTCTTTATGTACTATTAGAGCAAAACTTCATCACTCTCTTGAGCAGCGTGCGGAGTATCGTTTCCATGCCCAGGAATCCTTGTGGCAGATGTAACAAACATTTCTTTGCTTCTCACGGCCCATCTCATGCCAGAGATAGTGTCAGGCAGTTGCACGATTCACATGGCACTCTTCACTCAGATCCTCTCATGGTTAGACAGATTGCCACCGATTTCTATTGCCAGCTTCTTAGTGTTGAGCCGCATTCTGATCTGAGACAGAGGGGCACAGAGGAAGGTTTGGAATGCATTGCCATATTTGATCACTAAGGAGATCTGTGCCACTCTGGATGCCCCATTTTCTATGCAGGAGTTCAGTCATGCTCTTCATGCCTTACCTCATGGTAAGTGTCCAGGGGAGGATGGCCTCTCCCCTGTTTTTTTCACTACTTTTTGGAATGAGATTGGGGCTGAGATAACATCGGCTTTGCAGGAGATGTGGGACACAGGTTCTATGCCTTCTTCTCTCACTAAGGGGCTTATTTATCTTATTCCTAAGAGCGGGGATAAGACATTGATTGGCCAGTGGAGACCTATCACGTTACTTGGGACTGCTTATAAGATTCTTGCTAAGGCAGTGAGGATCAGATTGCAGCCAATTTTGCAGGATGTTATTCATGATACCCAGAATGGATTCTAACGGGCAGGAGCATCTTTGATAACATTTTCTCGTTTTGGGAGGCCGTCGAATGGGCTAAAGCAAGCAATCAACCCTTAGCCATTCCTTCCGGGTAGCACTAGAGGAGTTCTGTTTGGCAGCAGGGGCACTCATTAATTGGCACAAATTTGTTGGTTTTTGGGTTAGTGATTCACCGAGAGTTGATTGGGGTGCAGAGCTTGGTTTTACTTGGATCAGCAGAGGATGTACTGCTAGATATTTGGGATGCCAAGTTGGGATTGATATTTCTCCTCTGGTACTTATGAGTATCCGGAAGAAGCTCCTCGATTGGAGGTCCAGGAGATTAGATTTAGCCTCCAGAGCTTTGGTGGTTAATCAGGTTTTGCTTGCCTCAGCTTGGTTTATTGCCTCTTGTTGGTGCTTCTCTCGTGCGTGCATTGGCCAATTGCGGAGATTGATCTGAAATTTTCTCTGGTCGGGCTTGGATGGTACCTCAGACACTCGTGCTAGGGTAGCTTGGCTCACAATTATTTAGCCCAAAAGAGAGGGGGGCTTGAATATTATCGATCCGGATGTTCAATGCAGGGCGTTGCTTTGCAAACTTGTGGTCAGAGGTTTCCTACCAGCACTGAGCCTTGGAAGGATTTTTTCTTCTCTCAGATTTCCAGATGTACACCCAGGGTCGGGAGAGACTGGATGCCCAACACACGTTTTTTGTTCACAGAGGCTGATATTAGGGCACCATCTTCCCCTCTTATTGCAGCCATTGTCAGAGCATGGAGAAGCATGAGATATTTTTTGCGACAAAGGCTTCCTAGGTCTTTGGACGAGGCTAACCAACAACCTATTATGTGGAACGAGTTCATTACGGATGAGGCAGGTCGGCCACTTGGTTCATCTCATTATATGCACTGGTCAGGATGGGAGAGATGCGCATACACAGTTCTTGCTTGGAAGACCTTTAAGAGTCCTCCGGAGGATCGGAGAGTTACATCCACTAAGCATCTTAGGGGCTCTCGCATTCGTATTGATCAGATTGATGCAGCTATTCCACATGAGTGGATTTCTGGGACCTTTCACAGAGACTATCATCTGAGTTGGCTGGGAGTTTTTTCGAGGATAGGCATACCTCTGCAAGTCATTGCTCTTCCAGGCCAGGAGGATACAGATTTCCTCATGTATTCTATCATGCGTGGTGGGAGATTGAGGAGATGTAGTATGGAGGAGATCATACCAAACACTAGGCTTAGTCCAGTGTGGATTGTTGGTCGCTCGGGGAAGCACTGGTTCATTGACCCTTCTCCTCAGATAGTGTCTCATGGCTCTTGGTGTTTGTGGCTATATGGTGGCAGTCCTATCAGATATCTTCAGTGGGATCCAGGAGAGTGGGAGTGGATTGATGCCTTTGATCCTTTGAAAAGCCTTTCTTTTTTCAGTTTCACTGTTCGGAATGCCAGGCTTCTCCTCACTCGACAGATGCATAGGATCCCTACTCTCTGGCCTCATTGGGAGAGCTATGATATTTCTCCAGTAATACAGTGCAGATATTGGCATAGACTTTGGCACTCATACAGAAGGAGCCAGATCTCTCATTTCTTTTGGTTATTCTTACATGGTGGTCTCCCCACTAATAAGTGGAGATCACTTTTCGGTGTAGCATCTTCCTGTCCTAGATGTGCCGCAGATTCTGAGTCCGTACAACATTGTCTATGGGGGTGCAGCATTGCACAACAGATTTGGGGTCCTGTAGCCCAACTTATGGGCAAATTGAGTGGCCGAGCCATGCATGTGACTTGGGGGGCAGTTGCTTGGCTCTCCCAGTCCGGTCCGCAACTTTTTTATGAGGGCAGTGGTACAGATTTTGTTTTTTTCATTCGTAGAGGTATTGCCCAGCATGGTCTATTGCAGGATGTTCCTCACTCTGATTATACACCCCCTAGACAAAGGATTGACACCAGTTGGGAGATTATTGCCAGTATTACAGCATGGCAGATCTGGAGAGCTAGATGCATGGAGGCTATTGAGGGTGTCCAGATTTTTGGGTCTCAGTGCATTAGTACTATATGGGGTGATATCATCCAGACTCTTATGGCTACTTGGGCTCGCATTCAGGGGCCCTCTCATTCTGCACAGGCGAAGCATGTGATATTTATGCGGGAATGGGACCATGGCATCTTCTTTTCCTAGTACCACAGGTCTTACATGGCATCATGATGGTCCTTAGTGGTTGAAATCACCTTACATATTGGGGTGATTCTATTCTCTTCCGGCTTATAGCTGTGATTGTTGTATGTTTTTCTCATACTTAATGGAAGTCTCTTTCTGAAAATGAAAGAACAAAAAAAAAAAAAAAAAACTTCGGCATATGGAGCTGAGATGTGGTGGTCCTTACGCACATACACATACCCATGGATTTCAAATGCTTTCATTACAAGGGATTTCTATAACTCACTTAACTTTCATGATAACGCCTCTTACTGCTCTCATATGAGGTCCTCTGAAAGGCAAGATTAGACGCAAACAATGACTTCTTTTGGATGCATGTGATTTGTGGACACAGCTCATGCCACATTCAAAGGGTTATACTTTTCAGCATAATGCTATTTTGCATTATTGGACACATTTGGATAGATGGTACCTTCTAAATGCTTCTCAATATGATGCATACACATGCAAGACATGGATTGATCATACATTGTGCCTCTCTGATCATTTGCCGGTATGGCTTGGCCTGTACTTTGCCATGGCCGACAATGACAGTCCCTTACCTCATAAAAGGTTATTTATGATTAAGAACAATTATTTGTCATATGTTCTTTTCGCTGATTTGGTACGTACACCTGCACATCCTCTTCTCACGCACATGCAAGAGGATATAGATTTCACTTGGTTCAGCTTTATACAGCGAATGCAAGTTCGCTACAGGGAATGCAAGCTATGATACAAGACTACGGTCGGTGGTACATGGGAGAGAACAGAAGACAAATTATAATACAAGAATACACTGAAATGAGCCATTCTAGAGAGTTGAATAATGATGAACAACAGCTGTTAACACAAGCTGAAAATTGTCTTCGCCATAATGATGAATGCAAGCTTAATAAATGGCAAAATAGGGCGAGGCAAAAGCCATTACTTGATAAAGGCTGCCCGTCAAAATATTTTTTTAAAGGCTTGCATCCCTTCTAGACAAAAACAATGCATTGCAAGAGTCAAAGAACAGATGGTACTTGGACTTGCACAAAAACACAGCTTGCAGATGCTTGCCATGATTATTTTTCACATTTTTGATGCCCCTCGTCCACTTTCAAGGGAGGATCTTGATGCGCCAGAACTCTTCTTGCAACAGGTTATGCTTGTCATTACACGCCAAGAGGCTAACAATATGGATGAGCCTGGGCGCTAGTTGAAAAAAAAAGAAGTGATGAACCCGCGCTGCTGCCCCCGCCTGTCTCTCTTCTGCCCCTGCCTGCCTTTGCTACTCCTCTGCTGCTCCCGCCTGCCCATCTGCTCCTCTTCTCCCCCCGCCTGTCTCTCTTCTGCCCCTGCCTGCTCCTCTGCTGCTCCCGCCTGCCTTTGCTGCCTATGCCTGCCCATCTGCATCCCCCCGCCTGCCCCTCTGGAGCCTTCGCTAGCCTTTCTTCAGCCCCCGCCTGCCCTTCAGCTGCCCCCGCCTGCCTTCGCCTGCCGCTCTTCAGCCCCGCCAGCCCTTTTTGCTGCCCCCGCCTGCCCCTTTGCTTCCTGCCCCCTACCTTCTTCAGTCCCCACCTGCCCCATTGCCCTTGCTTCCCCTGCTGCTCCCGCCCTTCAGCTCCCACCTTTGCCCCCCTTCCTCTGCTCCTGCCTTTTTTCAGCAGCTATTTTATCTGGATTCAAGTCGGCCGCCCACTTTTCTTGATTGGTCTTATGGCTTTTTCTGCCGTAGCCAATCTCTCATCACCCCCTCTCGCCGGGAGAATCATCAATTTTTCACAAGACAAGCTCACCTCTCTTCAGCACGACATTGACCTTGAGGTCCAAACTACCCTTGTTGCGAGAGTTTATGGTTCCCGCCCCTCTCGTTCGCAAGCCCGTGAATGGCTTCTAGTAGCTCTCCCTTTGGAGCTGATTGTGCACTTTTAGGATACTCGTTCACTTGGTTGAGGCTTCTTCTAGGTGGACTTTCATTCTTCAGAAGCTACTTCTTAGGCTTTGGCTAGCAGCCCCTTTCCTCTTGGTCCTAGGAAGATTTTCTTCTTTCAGTACCGGGTGGGCTCAGCGCCTTACCTCGGTCTCACTACGGTTCCCTGCTCTTCCTCGGGTCCTATTGGAAGCTTTTAGCTTCCATAGGGGCATCCTTTGGCCAGGTTCTAGAGGTACCAATCCTCCCGAGCTCTCCTGCCTCACCTTCAACGGCCGTTACAACTTACCGCCACTCTTGATGGTGTACCCTGCGTCCTTGTGCTTGTTCTTGATCCATCGATAACTGATGATCATGTTATGCTTCAGAGGCCTGTCGCATCTCATTTCCGCCAGAGGATGGAGATTGCACGCAGACCTGCCCAGTGTTGGATTTGTCGTCGATAGGGTCACATTGCTAGAGCTTGTCCCAGATCGAGGGGCCATGCTAGGAGGCGGTGTGGTCCTACCCATCAGAGGCCTTCTGCACATGCTGAGACTCCAGCTTCTCCTTTGCCACAACAGACCACACAACGTTGGGTTGTGGTTATGGATGGCAGGCACCCTCGGACCCCTGTACCTGCCCCTTCACCCACACCCCCTGTGGAGCACCCTAACCCCTATGCAGCTCTTGCCTCACAGGATGTTGATCCTTCTTTGGAGGATGAGGCCTTGCAGGCACATGATTTGGATCCCTCACAGGAGGATGCTGCATTACAGTTACAGGATGATTGTACCCATAGTTGCAAGCATTCTTTGCATTCGTGCATTCGCATTCGAGAATGCCGAGTTTGCAAAAGAATGCATTGAGGGTGGATGCATTCGCATTCGTGGCAGGTTAAAAAAATAATTTTTTTGGGCATAAATAGAATGTTCAAAGTCAATGCTTGAAAACACAATGAAAAACTTGAAAGCTTGAAACTTGAAATTGCAGGTCAAGTTTGCAAAGGGATGCAAACTGCAAACGTTTGCAAACGTTTGCAAACGTTTGCAACACCATGCATTCGCGAATGTTTGCAACTATGATTGTACCCTTGACGATGATGTTGCGCATTCGCATTTTTATGGTACCTCTCCAGTTCTGACGACTAGCCCTGGCTTTTCCCCAAAGTGGGAGAGAGAGAGAGGTAAGGTTTACATCGTCAGATTTTCCCTCCCTTACCTATGCGAGTACTTTTGCCTCTAAAGGGGGTCCTTCGTCGACCACGAGATCTGGTTGTTCCTACTCCGAGTCCTTATGAGGATTGTCTCTTGGAACATTCACGGTCTTGGGGGTTTTTTTCCGCATCGGCAGAAACAAATTGTAAAAACCTAGCTTCATTGTGCAGTCACAAATGGACCTATGGATAAATTCCTCTTGCAAGAGCATAAACTGGTTGCTAGTCAATGTGGGAAGTCAGGCAAGCTTCTCTTGGGACACCTTTTGGTCACCGGCAGTTGGTACCAAGGGTGGTGTTTGTATCTCTGTTTCAGCTTTGATCTTGCCTTGCATCATTGGACATGGTATTTGTATCTCTGTTTCAGCTTTGATCTTGCCTTGCATCATTGGACATGGTGTCATTTTGCCTGCGAGAGCGCAGTGGATCCTTCTTATGCAGGGTACTACACGCATTGGTATTCTCAATCTCTATGCTTCTAACCATAGAGGTGAGAGGATTGCCTTTTGGAAATCTCTCACTACATTGATGCCTCTTGCCGACCATTGGATTATTGGTGGGGATTTTAACATGGTTGAGATGCCAACGGATAAAAGAGGTGGACATGAGGGCTTGGTGCATCCTCTTGAAAGAGCGTCTTGGGAGAGGTTTATACTCTCCATTCATGGTAGAGATTGTTGGCATGAGGATGACATTTTGAGGAGTCCATCCACTCTTCTTTATTCATGGTCTAACAGGAGAAGAGATGTAGGATGTATCTATGCACGGTTAGACAGATTTTATGTGGTTGATTGGGTGCTTGACAGAGGTGGACATACTTTGATTGCTACATGCACCTCCAAATCGGATCATTGCCCGGTGGTTTTATGTATTAGAGATCCGAATCTTTATGGATCAGCACCCCATGTACGCATCCCTGATCATTTGTTTTTAGATGCAGAACTATCGCGTCGTATGCTTGATATTTGGAGATCTCATGACTTCGTACAGGCCTCTCAAAGCCTGGCCTCTGCTCTCTATGATATTAGTGACTTTTATCACACATGTGCCCTGTCTAAGAGGCAAGAGGCCTTGGACTTAGAAAGGGCTATTAGACGTAGATTGGCTGCCTTGCAGAAAGAGCACGAGAAATGGGTTGCAGATTCTTTATGTACTATTAGAGCAGAACTTCATCACTCTCTTGAGCAGCGCGCGGAGTATCGTTTCCATGCCCAGGAATCCTTTTGGACAAAGATGGGTGGCAGATGTAACAAACATTTCTTTGCTTCTCACGGCCCATCTCATGCCAGAGATATGTCACGCAGTTGCAGGATTCACATGGCACTCTTCACTCAGATCCTCTTATGGTTAGACAGATTGCCATCGATTTCTATTGCTAGCTTCTTAGTGCTGAGCTGCATTCTGATTTGAGACACAGGGCACAGAGGAAGGTTTGGAATGCATTGCCACATTTGATCACTGAGGAGATGTGTGCCACTCTGGATGCCCCTTTTTCTATGCAGGAGTTCAGTCATGCTCTTCATGCCTTACCTCATGGTAAGTGTCCAGGGGAGGATAGCCTCTTCCTTGTTTTTTTCATTACTTTTTGAGATGAGATCGGGGATGAGATCACATCGGCTTTGCAGGAGATGTGGGACACAGGTTCTATGCCTTCTTCTCTCACTGAGGGGCTTATTTATCTTATTCCTAAGAGCGGGGATAAGACATTGATTGGCCAGTGGAGACCTATCACCTTACTTGGGACTGCCTATAAGATTCTTGCTAAAGGCAACGAGTATCAGGTTGCAACCAATTTTGCACGATGTTATTCATGATACTTAGAATGGATTCTTACACGGCAGGAGCATCTTTGATAACATTTTCTCGTTTTGGGAGGCCGTCGAATGGGCTAAAGCGAGCAATCAGCCCTTAGCCATTCTGCTCTTGGATTTTGAGAGGGCCTATGATAGAGTGGATTGGGACTTCCTTGAGGGTACTCTTAGTCATATGGGCTTCTCTCAGAGATGGATCAAGGGAGTTTCATGCATGTATCGTGATGCCCACAGTAGAGTTCTTGCTTGCGGTGTTATAGAGGAGAGCGGTTTCAGATTTCTCGCTTAGTACGACAGGGTTGCCCATTAGCCCCATTATTATATATCATAGTTGCAGAGGCCATGAGCATCTTTCTCCGCTCCACTGCTGGGATTGAGGTTGCCTCTTCGTAGTCAAGAGGAGTTGGTTGACTCTGAGTTAGCTGATGACACAGCCCTGTTTTTGGACGCTTCATATATAATTTTATGTTCCTTCTGGGTAGCACTAGAGGAGTTCTGTTTGGCAACAAGGGCACTCATTAATTGGCACAAATCTGTTGGTTTTTGGGTTAGTGATTCACCGAGAGTTAATTGGGGTGCAGAGCTTGGTTTTACTTGGATCAGTAGAGGATGCACTGCTAGTAGATATTTGGGATGCCAAGTTGGGATTGATATTTCTCCTGCACAATAGTCTGCTTCGGTACAAGCTCCTCCATTGGAGCTCCGGGAGATTAGATTTAGCCTCCATAGATTTGGTGGCTAATCAGGTTTTGCTTGCCTCAGCTTGGTTTATTGCCTCTTGTTGGTGCTTCTCTTGTGCGTGCATTGGCCAATTGCGGAGATTGATCCGCAACTTTCTCTGGTCAGGCTTGGATGGCACCTCAGACACTCGTGCTAGGGTAAGCTTGGCTCACAGTTATTCAGCCCAAAAGAGAGGGGGGCTTGAATATTATCGATCTGGATGTTCAGTGCAGGGCGTTGCTTTGCAAACTTGTGGTCAGAGGTTTCCTACCAAGCACTGAGCCTTGGAAGGATTTTCTCTCGTCTCAAATTTCCGGATGTACACCCAGGGTCGGGAGAGACTGGATGCCCTGCACACGTTTTTTGTTCACAGAGGCTGATATTAGGGCACCATCTTTCCCTCTTATTGCAGCCATTGTCAAAGCATGGAGAAGCATGAGATATTTTTTGCGACAGAGGCTTCCTAGGTCTTTGGATGAGGCTGACTGACAACCTATTATGTGGAACAAGTTCATTAGGGATGAGGCTGGTCGGCCACTTGGTGCATCTCGTTATATGCAATGGTCAGGATGGGAGAGATGCACATACACAGTTCTTGCTTGGAAGACCTTTAAGAGTCTTCCAGAGGATCGGAGAGTTGCATCCACTCAGCATCTTAGGGGCTCTCGCATTCGTATTGATTAGATTGATGCAGCTATTCCGCATGAGTGGCTTTTTGGGACCTTTCACAGAGACTATCATCCGAGTTGGCTGGGAGTTTTTTCGAGGATAGGGATACTTCTGCAGGTCATTGCTCTCCCGGGCGAAGAGGATACAGATTGCCTCATTCATTCTATCATGCCTGGTGGGAGATTGAGATGTAGTATGGAGGAGATCATCCCAGATACTAGGCTTAGTCCAGTGAGAATAGTTGGTCGCTCGGGGAAGCACTGGTTCATACCCTTCTCCTCAGATAGTGACTCATGGCTCTTGGTGTTTGTGGCTATATGGTGGCAGTCCTATCAGATATTTTTCGTGGGATCCAGGAGAGTGGGAGTGGATTGATGCCTTCGATCCTTTGAAAAGCCTTCCTTTTTTCAGTTTCACTGTTCGGAATGCCAGGCTTCTCCTCACTCGACAGATGCATAGGATCCCTACTCTTAGGCCTCACTGGGGGGAGCTATGATATTTCTCCAGTGATACAGCGCAGATATTGACAGACTTTGGCACTTATACAGAAGGAGCCAGATCTCTCATTTCTTTTGGTTATTCTTACATGGTGGTCTCCCCACCAATCAGTGGAGATCAGTTTTCGGTGTAGCACCTTCCTGTCCTAGATGTGCGGTAGATTCTGAGACCGTACAACATTGTCTATGGGGATGCAGCACTGCACAGTAGATTTGGGTCCTGTAGCCCAACTTATGGGCAAATTGAGTGGCCGAGCCATGCATCTGACTTGGGGGGCAGTTGCTTGGCTCTCCTAGTCCAGTCCGCAACTTTTTTATGAGGGCAGTGGTATAGATTTTGCTATTTTCATTCGTAGAGGTATTGCCCAGCATGGTTTATTGCAGGATGTTCCTCACTATAATTATACACCCCCTAGACAGAGGATTGACACCAGTTGGTATATTATTGTTGGTATTATTACATGGCAGATCTGGAGAGCTAGATGCATGGAGGCTATTGAGGGTGTCCAGATTTTTGGGTCTCAGTGCATTAGTACTATATGGGGTGATATCATCCACACTCTTATGGCTACTTGGGCTTGCATTTAGGGGCCCTCTCGTTCTACGTAGGCAAAGGGTGTGATATTTATGTGGGAATGGGACCATGGCATCTTCTTTTCCTTTAGTACCAGAGGTCTTACATGGCATCATGATGCTTCTCAGCGGTTGAAATCACCTTACATATTGGGGTGATTCTATTCTTTTCCGACTTAATAGAAGTCTCTTTCTGAAAAATAAAAAATAAAAAAAATATGGATGAGCCTTTCACAGATGTAGAATCAGATGATGCTTTCAAAGGCCTAGGCAAATGGAAGTCTCCAGGTTGGGATGGATTAACTGTGGAGTTCTTTTAGATGTTTTGGGATATTTTGAGATTGCCAATTTTCCTAATGGTGAATCACTGCTTGAATGTGGGATAGTTGCCAATTTTGCTAATGGCCCAGAGGAGTGACATTAGACAAAGCCACCGAGCTATGCAGAGCTCGACGCCTTGACATAGTGGCCGCCGCCCACACTCACGTCACCTAAGGAGGATCAGAGCCATCATTTCCCACCACCGCAGGACTCTCTCCCGCCTTGTCAGCATTAGGTACCGTGTTGCGGCACCCTATGCGAGATATTCTTCACTGATGAGAGAGCTTGAAGCTCTTTGTTTTGTTTTGTTTTGTTTTTTTTTTTGACCGGATATTTTCTTTTAGTTTTATTTTCAATACCATGATGATGTATTATATGGACATGATGTAACATTTTGGTCTCATAGGTCATTCTGGCCTTTTGAAGACGTTAATACAACTCTCTTGTCCGATGAGGCATCTCACTATGGCACATATCCAGGCCATCCGCCGATAGAGACCCATGCTAGAGCTCCTAGGATGATTACCACTCCAGCCATATACTGTTGTACTCACTGCCACTTTTGTACTCCCCCATATTCATGTATTCATGTATTCATGTATCCATGTACTCATGTACCCCATTTTGACTAGTAGCATTAGCTTCCCACTCTCCCTAGTTGCTGCTTTCGGATGCTCCCTACTAATGTATTGTAGGTCCAGATACTTACCTTCAGTTCTTTCTTTTCTTTTCCAGACACTGTATCAGATGTCACATGGTTGTAACTTTGGTCTCATTGGTCACTTACACTCACACCCGGAGATCATGCTCCCAGGTATTTTTGCCTCGCCATCGCCTATGTATCACATATTACACCCCCATTATGGTACTGGTTGGAGATAGACAGATCTGCATTGCATTCTTGTATACCCTGCGCATATAGGTTGCATACTGAGCCTCTAGCAATAGTGCTCCATCCATCACACCCCCCCACTAGCTTAGTACTTTCATAGTTTATTTCATGTTCATTTTGTCCTCTTTTTTTCTGGACATCCAGAAGACATTGACAGTTGTACATTGATTTGTCTCATAGGTCGCGTTCGGCCTCTAGCAGACGTTAATACAGCTCTCTCTCTCTCTCTCTCTCTCTCTCTCTCTCAAAAACTAATGGGCAACATAGGTGCTCTGCCAGTCACCTCCAAGTCTAGGAGATGCTTCGGCGATACAGAGATGCCCACACAGGACATGTGGACATTGATGTCCTTCACACAGTTCCTAACGATGATTATGAGACTTCTCCACCGGCCACCCTAGCTTGATGTTCCTTATACCTTGGGCCATCGTGCTATTGTATTCCTGATGATGTATTCCTGATGATGCCACTTGTATTTGTAGCTAGTAGTTTTTTCTATTTTACGAGGATCAATGTAGCACTAATACTTGCATACTTTGTAGCACCTTTTTCTCTGATAGACCCTAGTGGTCTTTTGAAGACGTTAATAAAATTCTCTCATAATCAGAGGACATGGAGTTCACCTAGTTGTCCATTGGGGACGAAGATGGCCTTCTACAGAGATCACCTCCTATGCCTGACAGAGGATGGGTTCATCATCTGCCCATGCTACATGGACACACACCTATCCTTTGGGGTGAGATGTGCGATCGGCCACATCCGCACCTCGTCCCACCAGCTGAGAGTGGAGACTGCCAGATATGGACCTAGGGCGGCCGTACCAGAGGACAGGATATGCCAACTTTGTCACACAGAGTCCAAGATAGAGGATCATTACATATGCCGATACCCTGTATACTATGAGACTCGGGGGAGGTTCCACTGCCTCTTACAAGCTGGGTTCGGACCACTTTCTAGGATCATGGACTTCCCGGCTCAGAGATGCTTGGGACTTTTTCTTCTAGAGCTCCGTAGACATGGGAGTCCTTTGTGAGATCCAGATCAGTTGTACTTGATTGAGGACCAGCATAGAGAGCTCTCACCGACTCCTTCCATACTAGCACTCCAAGGGCCGATCCACCCATCATGCCCAGACCACAGGCTAGTGTAGGAGCTCGGCCGAGAGGTGTGAGACTCGACAGAGCCACTAAGTTATGCAGAGCTCGACGCCCCAAACCCCATGGCCCTCGTCCACGGCCACGCCACCACAAGAGGATCCGTGCCATCATCACAGGACGACCTCGCGCCAGCTCAGTTTTACCACCTTGAGCACCATGTCACAGCGGCCCATGAGGGATGTATTAGGGTGAAATAAGAGTTCTTTGCTCATGTACCTAGATCAGATTTTATAGTTCTAGATTTTTATTGTCTTTCTTTATTACTATTTTGTACCCAAGATGATGTACCTCATGGATATGATGTAACCTTTTGGTCTCATACGTCATTTTGGCCTTTTGAAGACGTTAATACAACTCTCTCTCTCTCTCTCTCTCTCTCTCTCTCTCTCTCTCTCTCTCTACACACACCTCTTGTAGACGGTGTAGGAGGCGGGCTCGGGGTACAGTATCAAAAGTTTTGCAGAAATCCACAAAGCAGCAATAAATCCTCTACTAAAGACCCAATGGGCCTATGAGACCAAAGTGATACAATAATGTCCATGGCATATCTCATCATGGAACGAAAAATAAAATAGAAACAAAACAAAGCTATCTCACTGAAGTGTTACAAAACTGTCCATGGAATCTCATCATGGAATACCACGAACGTGGAACATTAGAGGAGCATCAGCCTCCAATAGATGGTATACCACTCTCCAAAATATCAAGCACGAGGCTAATGAGAGAGAAAGAGCCCATCACAAATTCCAGGCTAATTTCATGACATTGAATTTAACTTTTAAATGGATGTAGCAGTAACCCCTTGTTTTACCTTCTCATACTTTGCATTTGCAAGGGAGTACTTGCCTTCTTTATATAACCTATTGCCCTGAAACCCCCAAACCCCAACCCACCCACCCCCCAAACAGAAAAAAAACAAGACAGAATGACTAAGGATCACTTGATAAACAGGCTCTCAAAAAAATCTTGTACAAAATGTATTCAATTTGCACCAAAATTTGAATTAAGAAGGGCAATTGTAACAGATTGCTAGCAGCTTACAATAGCTCTTATCTTGTCTGCATCATCCATGATCTCCTGGAATGTCAAGCCTGTCCAATCCTGAATGCTTGGAAAAGGAGCCAATTCAAAAGTAAAAAACTGCTCAATTACAGAACCCTCTTGACAAAAGTCTAGTCTTACTCAGGGCGTTTGCTAGACTGACAAATTGAGCTACTACTCTAGTACAAACGCTCAAAAAGATTACAGAGCTGCAAATGCACAGGCTGTTTTGCGGGGAGGGGGGGGCGGGCGGGGGGCCGGGGGGGGGGGGGGGGTGGGGGGGTTGATTCCTAATTGTCGAAACTATTAAATGCTATTACATGAAAGTAAACCATCAAAATCTTCAAACCATTACAAGCTGAACCAAGAGACCAAATATTACAAGACCTGTAAGGCTATGAAATCCTGGTCAGACCTTGGCTTTCTCAAAGTCTACAAGTTCGATTTCCCATTGAACGCTCGCACCTTCTGGAACAAGGTCTGGCCTGTACTCACACATTGTTAAAATGGTATCAGCCATGTGAGTAACACCCCCCCCCACCCCCCCCCCCCCCCCCCAACACCCCCATACTTATGAGCAAGGGAGATGTGATTCGATTGGTAACTTTGCATTCAAAACTCCACCTTGTAGGGTTGTCTATATGGTGATTCACAAGATGCTCAAAAGGAGAAAGACAGGACCGAGATTCTTCTACACATTCCCGGCAGTAGCCTACATGGCCTGTTCACAGGTGAAGCGTCTCTCTCACGCTTTCAAAGAGCATGACTCGGGATCAACAGAAGAGGCATCGTGACACATCACTGCCGGCGACATAGCCATGATAGAGATGCACATACCCAAGAGGGCTCGCATCATCGGAAGAGACTTCAAGAGTTCAAATCAAGGGACAGATATGAAGTTTGAGAGCTTCAATGGCAGGATGGACACGACGAAAGCACTTCCTTTCATCCGATAGTTTGAGATTGCCTTTTGCTTCCAGGACTTATCTGAGAAATCTATGCTTCGTCATGTTGGAATGCATATAAAAGAGCGCCAGTGATTGGTAGTTATTATGGATCATGGATAGGAGTGCGGCCTATTCTCGGAAAGACTTCGAGAAGCAGTTATATGCACAGTTCCTTCCTTCCAATTTCCAGAAAGATGTAAGAAAGGAATGGGATTGGCTGTCCCAAAATGATGGAGAATCGGTCTCCTCTTACGTAGCCAAACATTGGAGATTTCTTCTCAAGGTTACCCCTTTTATACACATATCTGAGGAGAAGAAGAGGAAGTTTGAGTCAAGATTGCACATCATCATTCAACAGAGTTTAAAAGTATATCCCAACCAAACCATTCAGTAGCTTGGTTGAAATCACCTTACATACTGGGGTGATTCTATTCTATTCCGGCTCATAGCCGTGATTGTTGTATACTTAACAGAAGTCTCTTTCCTGAAGAAAAAAAAAACATTCAATAGCTTACCCACTCGGCAATGATACCTGAGAATCTCACACAAAGTGGCCTTCGGATAGGTCTTCTACAGGGCAACACGAAGGTGAATTCAAGACTGATTTTAATCAGAAAAAGGGTGGACAACCACCAAGGCATTCACCTAGGGATGTAAAAAATATGGAGGATGGCTCGGACACGAAGCCGGGGGTAAAAATCAAGGATTTGGGCTGTCCAGACAGCAATATGATGAGTACATACGTAATGCAAAGTGTTCAAGGTTTCGCAGCAAGGATCATGTCGCTACAAAATGTCCAAATAATCTCAAGGATGCATCATGATATTGGGGTGATTCTATTCTTTTCCGGCTTATAGCTGTGATTGTTGTATGTTTTTCTCATACTTAATAGAAGTCTCTTCCTGAAAAATAAAAATAAAAAATAATAATAATCTTAAGGATGCAGAGACTTAGATGTTATTTAAAAGCTGTGATTAACTTCCTGCATATTTTCTAATGTTTCATAGAGGCAAATCAATGAAATATTATTGACATGTATCATTTCTTAGTGAGTGAGTTTTTAGAATTGATATTAGGCATGTCAGATGACAAATTGTCATGTAATACTATTTTTGTTGCCATCATGAATCATGTGTTGCTTGGGACTGTTTTGGAGCATCAATACTGGTTGAGAAGCTGTGTATACAGTTTTTCGTCGTTGCTTCCAGGAATCACTTACGGCCAAAAGCATACATTCCTTAAGGCATGTAAGCTGTAAACACGGCATGGACAGCATGTATGCTTGCAAGATGAACATCGGGAAGAGTGTGGATATGTATGGAGTTACCATATATGTCATGAGGATTCTCCACAGGACTGGGAGAAAACTTGCCATGTTGATGGCCAGATAAATTGAGCTTTCGGAAAGCTTACTATGCAGTTTGGAGCAGAATTGGACATGTAGGTGGTCTCTAACAACCTCCTGCTTCCTACTGTGATTAGACAACCCTGTATGTTCCTCAATACCAAAGTAAACATTGGTGAAATGACTCATCAGACTTCGTGAAATAAATCTTTTCTCTTGTTTCCTTTTTGACATCAGACCTTTTCAGGTTCTAGTAAGAATTTAGAGCATTTCTATTCACAACTAAATAATCTGTTTGCCTTTGAGATCTACACTGTGATGTTTGTGTGAGTATTATACCGTGGGAATTTGTCATAGGCATACTCGGATGTACTGGTGACCAAAGCAATCTCTCCTGGCAACATTAGCTTGACACACATTTCTAATCCCTCTGGTACCTGTAAAAATCACAATCCAGCTTTTACAAACGCTTTCATAAATCTTCAAACCAGAAACAAATCCAACCACAGACTCTTGCTGCATAACCGCTGTAAGCACAAACAATTATTCACCGAAATCAAGAAAGCCAAGGCAGCACATCAGCTGTTACTGATAATGCCACCCTGCAGGGGCCTGATTGCAAAAAAGACATCATGAGACTAGGTTTATATGAAATGTGCTGTGCGCTCTTCTATTGAGCCTAAAATTCCTTGGATCCTGTCCAAAATTCCCCATGATCTTCATACATAACCAAACCTGCCTTCACTCCTCTCTTGATTTCCTGAAGCCTCCCCAAGATCCTCTCACAAAACAGAAAAATCACAAGATGTATCTACCTTGGGAATTCTCCTATCGGCATCACCTTAACTTCTTCTTACTCTAATGCTCTTCTAATGTGGCAGCACATTGCTATTTCCATATCAGGCAGCGCTCTATCCTAGAAGATCATTGTAGATAAAAATTAGACTCCTAAATCACAGTTCTCAATAGATATCACCCTGCAGCCCCTCTGTGTGGACATTGCTTTTTCTGACTCTACATTGCCTCCATGGCCAATGGTAAGGTGAATGTGAGAAATGAGTTTATAATTGTGTGTTGGCTATCCTGATTTATAAATTTTAATTTTATGCTCAACAAAAATAGAAGCAACCTTCTAAATAAGATCAAATTTCCTTGTTTACCTTGGCATTAAGCACTTGAAGGAACCAACAATCAAACTTTCCAGAACACTACCAAAGATTGCGTCACAAAATCAATGGATGCAAAAGTACAATAAGCAGTAACCACCAGCCATTCAAGGACATCTACACAACTCTAGGAATCTTACAAGGCCTTCACCAGATCCAAATGTTACGGGTTCACCCCCAACATTATCTTTCCGTGAATCATAGAACACCAAGCCACCATTTTCTGGAAGATAACCTTTGTAATGGATGCGCAATAAGCTGTCTTGCAATGGACAATCTATTGGAAACTCGCCTGCCCATATGCACACAAACAACAATCAACACCAGTTATGGATTTGAAATATTGCTTTATTCCATTCTAGAACATTAGTTCAGTTCAGGAAAAAGAAAAAAAAACAATGGGTACAAAAGTATGACAGGATGGACTTCTTAGCATTGGATCGTGCATGCATACAAAGCAGAAGAGCAGCCAATTTCAAGGCATTTCCCCTCGGTAGGCAGAAGACATTTATTTTTGAAATTTTCAAAACTGATGACTCCATATGGTTGTATTACCTCGTCCATCTTGAATACGACGCTTGACAACTTGACCATCACCAACCAAATCCCGAACCTTCAAAAGGTAACTCATACCAATTATGATCTATCCACTCTGACAGTCTCTAGCCCTGGTAGGTACTATGACTCTTGCAAATGAGCAACAAAAAAAAGTACGTAATCACCTGGATTATTTGCACAACTTCAACCTCAAATTGTATTTCCTCAACGTCCCTGGGTAGGTTTGGAATTAAGGATGCTATTGTAAGATGGGCCTGTGACACATAAATGATGGATTTCTCCTTTCTTGTCATGGTAGTTATTCCTGATTCAAGCCCAGCTGGCACCTGGATACATGTGGAAAGAAGCACTTATAAACATTTTATTGCTGTATTTTTTCATTTCTTTGTTGCATAGCATCTAGAAAATGCTTTGGGGCTTTAAGGTCATACCCACGAATGTAGTACACACTCCAATCAATTCAAAAAGATGGAGACAATAGAAAACACTCAATCTCAGATGTTTGGGCACAAAGTACGAGGAGACATCCATTAGACACTATCACAGCAGTTATGAGCGACACTATGGGAATACAAGAGCTAACCAGTACGATGTATGGATAAGGATACCACAAAAGAACGTGCATTAGGGTCAAAGAGAAGGGAACACTCAATGATTTACATATATGAAGACTACACACAAGTTCAAGCATGATGCAGCCTGTTTAGTAATACTCGAAAAAAAAGGAAATACTCAAAAACCCCATGGCTTACATGTATGAGGACCTCATACCAATGCAAGTTGAGCATAGAAGGAATAATGTCTCAAATGAGTGCAACACATAGACAGTCTATAGATGCCAGAGTTCTCATTGCAGAGAAAAGAAAGAAACAGACTCAACAAATTAAATAGGGGTGCACTGCCCGTGAAGCCATAGAAACTCTCTCCATGAGAGGATTGCCTCATGGACAGGGCTACACTTGGCAATCACCCTGCAGAGATGAGACATGTATATCAAGAGGGGTTAGAGGTTCATGCGGTGTGGCTATGTTGCACAAATCACATATACAAAAGATCTTGTCAGTGGTAAGGAGGAATGCACATGCTAGATACATATGGGTCCAATTCCACAAGCAACCCCAGGACGTACATTTATCTAGAAAGGAACCAGGATTCCAAAATTATGCACTGTACAAGGACTGTGAGGACTTTCTCTCACAAGGAAGAAGTACAGCTGGTAAAGGACTTCAATGCATGAGGAACAGAGAAACCAAAATAGATGGTAGAGTTTCAAAAGGTGGATGTGGGGGGATCTCGGGTTTGTGGGAGGGACTAGATATGGTGAAAGGCTAGGTAAGCATGATCCACCTTAATGGGTGGGTGGTAGAATGGTGAAGTCCTGGATATGTCGCATAAGAACTAGAGACCCCATCAAGTAATCCATGGTCCTAGAGTGGCCCCTGTATGGGAAGAAAGGCATGCCCTAGCAGGACATTCCATTGTACATCAGCAGCTCATGCATGGTTCCTGTGTCCAGGAAACTCCTGCCATAGCTAGTGATGTCTCCAGTGTTCTGTTATGACTGATGTAGCCCTAGCTCATTAGGGTCTCGGTCTGCAAGCAGAACTCTGGGTCTGCATGAAAGTCATGCACATGCACAAGCATCTCAGTTGTCTGTGCATTGAAGTCGCCTCCCCATGGGAGGATACCTCCCAGTTGGGTGAACTCTACAATATCTGCAAACAATGCGGCATATGGAGATTGTCCAGCCTGCAACAAGTCACGAGCATAGGCAGAGGTCTCTGGCGGGAAATAACATACTGCAATGTGTAATAGCTTGGAACCTAGCCAAGCTAAACACGAGCCTCCTCACCCCACCGGACCACTATGTGCACTTTGCATAGGTGGGGCCTAAACTGGCATGCCACTCCAACTGAGTCACATACACACACACACTTTTTTTTTTTTTTTGTAAAGCTTCATGTCATTAATTACAGGTGGGAAACCTCAAAACGAGGAAAACCCACCAAAAAGACCATATACAAGGGAAACTACTAGAGTGTTCACTATGTTCAGTGTGAACATAGTTAAACATCTAAAAACAATCTGTAAAAAGAGCATACAGAGATGAGTCTATCTCATGAAGAGAGAGACAGTCATATAAAGATTGCTGAAGAGAGGAACGGAAAAATGAGTAAGCATCCAAATGAGGCCCAGCAAAAACTATCCTGTTGCGAGACTCCCACGTAGTCCATAAAGCCCAATAGCGAACCCAATCAAAGAAGACTTTATGGGATCTAAGGGGTGAAGGAGAAGACCGAAGATCCAAAAGTATTTCCCAAAGGGAGCCTGTCGGAAGCGGGCTCTCAAACGTGTAGCAATCCGATCCAATAAAGTCCTGGTGAGAGGACAACTCCATAAAAGATGAAAGACTGTCTCTTGAGAAGCACCACAACTATGACAAGTAGAAGGTGCCAAAAGTCGCCTAGCCAAGAAAAGGCCGACTGGCAAGACTCCAATCAAGCATCTCCATAAAAAAAGTTTACTTTTCAAAGGTAGACTGCATTTCCAAAGAGAATGAAGCCGTTGTTTCCACCAAGCCTGACTTTTATGAAGATGCCAAATCTGATTTGCATGTTCTTGAACCCAAGAGGCAGGCAACAAGAAATGATATATCGAATGAACCGAAAGTTTAGCCATTGATAAAGGGCCTCGTGCAGGTTGTTCTCTTTTAAGACTCCAATCAACCAAACGATCAGAACGATCCAAATCTGCAATTGGTTCAAAAGGAGCAAGAAGCTCTCGAATAAGCTGCCAGATTGATCTATAATGCATCCCCAGACCAAATTTCCTGGCGGCAACCACAAAAGAAAGCACATGGCCAGCAGCATCCAAAACATCATCAATAAGATAAACTCCTTTCTTTGAAAGGAAATATGCCTTCCTAGGCTCACGTAGAGCCAGGGGTACATCAAAAACCTTCGACCAATGAATACTCTCAAGGCGAAGCGAAGAAGATTGCGCATTAAGCCTCAGATTCCAAAAAAGATATTGCGTAATCTGTTTCCAGGCAAAAGTTAACTTAGATGAAAGAGGGCAGCCGACAATCTTTCCATTGAAATGGCTGAAAATTGCATCCCAATACGTAACAGTCCACTTTCCAAAAGCAGGTGAAGACATAGACATACACATATGACCCAACATAATAGCCCATGGCTGGCGCTGTTGTACAAATTCCAACAGCAAAGTGGATTTACGAGCAAGCACATGAAAATGAATATTCAATATGTTCAAGCCACCATGTATCTTTGGAGAACACATCTTTGGCATTGACAAAAGACGAAGACCCTTTTTACGATGTTGAGTTTTCCACACAATTGCCATTGCCAGAGACATAAACCGATCTATATCAGCTTTCCTCCACATAATCAATGGAAGAAAGAACTGTATGTAAGCCATCACAATAGCCTGCACTATCCTGAGACGTACATGAAGAGGCCAAGTGGAAAGCTACCAATAATCAATTTTGCGATTCAATTTTAGCATAACCCATTGAATCATTTGTGAAGATGACAGCTGCCAACCCAAAGGGTAACCCAAATGACGAACGATATGTCCAGCAGGAGGTATTCCACCGGGCCACAATACATGATGCCATTGCTGTACACTAAGCGCAAGCAAGGTAGACTTACGGAAGTTTACTTTCAAACCAGCAGCCAGACCAAAAAGTTCCAAAGCCTTCATTAATCTCTGAAGATCTTGTTGCGTATTCTTGGGCATAAAAAAAGAATCATCAGCATAAGCCTGAGCCAGGAAAGTATGCCCAGCAGGAAGCTGTAAGCCATGCACTTCATCAGTGGCTTGCAAAAAGTCCAAATAGCAAAGAAAAGGATGTGTGGCAATAGCAAACAACAAGGAACTAAGCGGACAACCCTGGCGAACAGAACGTCCCAATTTCCAAGAATCTGATAGAGAAGAGCTCAAAATCAAAGAAGCATCACTGTCATTATAGAGCCAATACACAATATTTTGCCACTTTGCACCGAAACCAAGAGAACTCATAGTCATAGCTATATAGTCCCAATGCACAGAATCAAAAGCTTTCTCAATATCAACCTGCAAAATGAGTATATCCTGCTTAGTGTATTTGGCATATTCAATGGCAATATAAGCATTGGCTAAATTATCATTGATTTGCCTCCGAGGCACAAAACCATATTGCGCAGGATGCAAACCATCATGTAAAAATCCTTTAATACGATTTGCCAACATCTTAGTCAGAAGCTTATAGATGACAGGCATCAGAGTAATGGGCCTCCAATCAGAGAAAACTTCACAAAGATCCCGTTTAGGGAAAAGCTTAACCAATCCTTCTTTAAGATGGTAGTACATCATTTGCCCAAGCTTCATTAATCATATACAGCAATGATTGTTCCAACTGAGGCCAAAAAGCATAGAAAAATTCCACTGTCAAGCCATCCCATCTGGGAGATTTCCATCGACCCATTGAACGTAAAGCATCTTTAAGTTCAATATCAGTGAACGCAGATTCTAATTCCAATGCATCCTGTGGAGAAATAATGGGCTGAACATGATGCAATAAAGCATAACGAGTATCAAGTATGTCAGACGAAGTAGTTGGCGGTTTAGCAAAAAGGGCTGCAAAATGCTGACTAGCAATATATGAGAGCTCCGATAAAGAATGAGTCCATTGACCATCAGATTTTTTCACCCTTCTGATGCATTCCTTTTGTCTTGAAGCATGTAGATTTTTGAAAAAATCTTTGGAAGAGCAACCCTTATCTATGATAGCTCGATGTCACGAACGTGTCAACCATTTTTGCAATTTTCTCTGATCATTTAGCATGAGGAAATGCTTAGCCTGCATTAAAGAATCTTGTTCATTAGTATTTAAAATCCTATACTGAGCAAGATCAGCCATGGATTGACATGTTTCTTTAGCCTGCAAGATCTGATCCCGCAAGTCGGCCATGTAATAACGACCATAATCACAGATCACAGCCTGCATGCGCTGAACAAATTGAAACCAAGCAATGTCAAAGTCCTCATGCATTTGAAGGGGCAAGGGCTCAATGGCTTGCAAAACCATTTCCTTGAAATCAGCATGCACAAGATAACTGTTGTTTAAAAGCAACAGCCTATGTTTCTGAAGAATAGAGAGATCTTGTGGCATGTCGAAATAAAGGCCTAACCATAAAGGAGAATGATCAGAGAGTAACATGGAACGATCAATCCATAGTTTGCAAACAAAATCATCATATTGGTCAGCATGTAACAAGTACCAGCGATCCAGACGTGTCCAGATATGTGGAAAAGCATTGTGGTTAAAAGTAAACCCTTGCAGATGAGGGAATACATGTTGCCATAGGTCCAAAATATTGCAAGAAGAGAGCAAATCATTCCATGTTCTGCGTTCAGCTCCAAGCATATGAGTTCTTCCAATGGAGTTAAATTCAGGAGATGGAGCATTATTAAAATCTCCACAAAGGAATGCATTATGGAGCCAGGGATAAGCCAACATTTGTGACCATATATTTGCCCTGTCAGCTGAGCTTTGTGGTGCATAAACTGCTGCAAATTCATAAATTTGTCCATACAATAAACATTGAATGACCATCCATCTGCCAGCAGAATCATTGTAGGCCAACATTGGTTGTAGATCATGCTTAACAAGCATAAAAACTCCCGAGTAATGCTGAGTGCCCGCATAAAATATATCATAACCTGCAAAGTGACCTGATTGACCCACTAAGGTATGCTGATTGTGTTCTTGCACACACACCAGATGAGGCTGCATTTTATGTACATAGTGCCAAAACAACCTAAATTTACTTGGATCACAAAGTCCTCTAATATTGTACGAAAGACATTTTATTGGAGCATCAAACATCAAATCTGTACAAAGGTATATACAGTGAACAGCCAGCAAAATCAATGCTGCATAACAACAACTGAATCAGGGAGAGAGCCCTCGCCCTGAATCAAGAGAGACTCATGCATATTCGTATCAACACACATATCCAAAGCATTTACATCGGCATCCATACTCGAGGAAGCACCTCGAACTACATCTGACCATATTCTAGAAAGCATAGTCGAAGAAGTGGAAGACTGTGTAATAGTGGCAGATGCAGTCCAATTACGTGAAGGAACGGGAGCACGACGAACCATAGTAGCTTTTTTCGGAGTTTTCCATTCAGCCGAAGATATTTTATCTTTTCCTTTATCCTTGGGTTGATTAGGCACTGCCAAAGAAGAAACAGCTTGTGGAAAAACTTTAGCTTTTCCTTTCTCTTTCTCCTTTTGAGTATTTCGAGTGGCTTGATTTGTTGGTATCTCCTTAATTTGAGTTGGCTGCTCATTCGCTGAGATGGGAGGTACAGCAGATAACGGCGGAGGATGCAGCAGAGAAGGACATTCAGAAACCATATGCCCAAACTTATGACAAGTGAAACAAGCACCTGCAAAGACTCCCCAATTTAATTTGAAGTAACGTGCACCCATGCCACGCACATTTTCTACTTCAACAGCAATTGCTGGTGGTTGCTCATGGTCTGTATCCCACAAGATGCAAAATCTGTTTTTGTTTCCTGTAGGACGAGGTGCACAAACCACTTTGCCCAGAGTGGCTGCTATACCTGGCAAATGTTCCCTCAAATATTCTGGAAAATCCACGACCTCGACTCAAACAGGACAACGATGCCTAATCAAGGACTGATAGTCCTTGGTCGGGGACCAAGGTAACACATGTACCAATTGTACACCAAACATAAGGGGAGAAGATTCAAGCATCTGCTGCTTATATTGACCATCAGACAGTAATACATCATAAAAACCCCTTGCTGCAAAGTGAACTCCATCTACAAAGGGTCCACCTAGAATGGACTGAATCCATTGAGCTACTTCTTGCGCAGAAGGCATTTTACCTGGAAAGAAGAGAATAATCCCTTTCTCTGAGTATCTACGCAGAGGAGACACAATCGCCGGCAATTTAATCTTATAACTGAAAGAAGGAGGTGGGTCCTTCCATTTGACACGACTGTCTACAAAGTCCTCACATAAAGCCTCATATACAAACTGTGCATCCGACGAATCTTGCTTGATCATGGTGACAGATTCAATTGCAGCATGCTGCCTCTTGTTACTGTCTGCAGCATTATCCCGGCGAGCATAGGTCACAACAGTCTCAGACATAATTGCAAGAGTAAAGTCTGTACAACACTGCTAAATAACCCTTTTTTTTTTTTTGAAAAGCTGTATGCTGTATACAGGAGGCTTTGAAATTTAGGCGAGTAGACTTGCAGCTTCGAAGCAAAAGGAGTCGCAGGCGAAGAGGCGAACAAGGTCGCAAGCAATAGGTGAGTTGGGTTGCAGGCGATAGGCGAACTGCAAGCAGTCGAACAGGCGACCTGGGTCGCAGGTGAGTAGAGTCGCAGCTTCGATGGCAAAGGGAGTCGCAGGCGATAAGCGAGCTGGGTCGCAGGCGATAGGTGAATTGAATCGCAGGCGAGCAGTCGAAGAGAGAAACTGGGTCTCAGGCGAGCAGGCCTCTCTCTCACATACGTGCGCACACACACACACACACGAGCGCACAGAGAAGAAAAGCGAGCTAAACAGCAGGTCGTGAACCCTAGAACGCAGCGAACCAGAGCTCCTCACTAGGCGCACCACCACACACACACACACACACACACACCAAAGATCAGTACACACACACACACACACACACACACACACCACATACACACACACACACACACACACACACACACACACACACACACACACAAACCACCCCCCCTCCCCCCTCCACACCCAAGAGGCACAGGTGTCGCTCCTATATGCTGACTCCCATACATATCCAGACACCTCAAATAGCCCTCTCTCATTTCTCATGTGCTTCTTGCATAGTGCTCCATTCCTTCTTGCAGTGTTCTTATTTTTTTGGGGACAAGATATCTTTGATGCTCACAACAAGGATACCTCAAGCAAATCCTGCTATGCCTCCAGGTTTCTTGGTGCTCAAATGTGTGTCCATGTTGGTGATTGCCTCCACCAACTTTTTGAAGTTACCATTCCATTTCACGGAGCTTGTTAACCAGCTAGTTGATGGAATCGAGGGTAGAGTGGTCGGTGATGACATGATGATGATGATGATGATGATGATAATGATAATGATAATGTGTGTGTGTGTGTGTGAGAGAGAGAAATTTGGTCGGTGTGGTGAGGCGCCTGTTCCTGGACTGTGTCCTGGCCCTGCAGCTCTCTTCGCTCCCTTCTCTTGTTCCCAGTTGCGCTGTCTTCTCATCGCCAATCTGCTCTTCTTCCTGTCTTCTGCGACCTGTTTACGTTTATAGGACTATCTGTGTGTGTGTGCGTGTGTGTGTGTGCGCTCCTCCAACAGGTCACTGTTTTTTTCCTTCTGTGTAAGATAGTTTTCCATAGAGCTGTCCCCTTTTTTCTGATCCGTGTCCTTCTGCTGAATCGAATAGTCTCGATGGCAGAAACAAGCAAGTTTTATGTCAAAAGAGCTCTTTCCCCTGAACCTAAAAGACAATTGAGGGAAACTCTGCCCCCCTCAGCTCCTTCATCTGAAGATGCTTCCTATGTGTTTGATATGTTGAATGAGGATTTTCAACAAAGTAGAAGAGAATGGATTCTACCTGCTCCGGAACTCACCTACAAGATGAAGTTGCCTTCTCTTGTGCATCCTCTGAAGAAGCTCTCTCAAACTGCAGTCATCATCTTTTTTCCAGGTAAAATACCCTCGGCTAATGATGTGGGACAATGGGTGAATTCTCTCCTAGGTGGATGCTATGTAGAAGGAGTCTATTTTGCCTCCAGAGGATTTTATGAAGTTCATCTCTTGGATGCTTTGACAAAACAAAAGATGCTGGAAATGTCCCCTTTATTTTTTGGTCGTCAAATGGTTCACATCATGCCTTGGTCTCCTAATAAGGATTATCAAAATCTCATCAAACATCACTGCCCTGTATGGGTTGAAGTCGTTGATTTCCCAGATTACATGAGAACAGAGCTCCCAGGCTTAGCGATGACATTGGGACAAGTGATCTGTCCCCCTCGTCCCACAGGTAACAAAAATCGTTTTTGCATCTTATGGGATACTGATAGACCAACCCCCTCTTCTATTGCAGTTGAGATTGAGGGTGTTAATTTGGGAAAGAAATATTTCACTTTGAAATGGGGCATTTTTGCTGGAGCTTGTTTCTCTTGTCACAAGTTCGGGCATCTAGCTTCTGAGTGTCCCTCAATCCTTCATCCGCCTCCTCCAGCTGCCATTCCTCCGCCATCTAATAAAGGAGGTCAAAAGACTTATGTGGAAAAGACTGAAGCTAAAGGAGCAAAGCCTTCAGTTCATACAGGGAACCAAGCCATTTCAGCTCAAAACAAGGATAAAGGAAAAAGCAAGCTAGTGGAAAATAATTCATCTTCTCACGAGGGTTGGCAGAATGCAAAGAAGACGGTGCCTCTTAAACAAAGACCTCTCCAATCTCGCAATTGGGATGCTTCTGCTCCATCTCCTGGTCAATCTTCTACCTCTTCGGACAGCCCCATCTCAAAGGCATGGGTTAATGCAGTTAAGAAGGGTATTCCACTTTGTGAAGAAGATGATTTAGTCAGGGAATTGGATTCTGAGGGTCAGCAAGACCCTGTGGCAATGGCAGAGGCTTGATGCCTCCCTTTCTCTTTGAAGACTGCTCATCTCTTGTACATATTTTCATGCATACTTCTCTTAAATGTTTTTCTTATAATATACAGGGCCTCTGCAATCAGCATAAATGGAGGCTCCTATGGCATTATATAAATAATACTCATCGAGATGTTGTGTGTCTGCAAGAGCATAATCAGCATTCTTTTGCTGGCCAGCATGGGTTCTTTTCAGGCTATGATATATTTTATGCAAGATCTGGACAATTCTTTGGGCTGTGCATTTTAGCCAGACATGATCTTCAGCCCTGTGTAGCATATAATGATCTTTGTGGCCGATGGATGATTATCCAATGCATGATCAATGGAGAGATTTTTGAAATAGGCTCCTTGTATGCTTCTCAAATTTCAGCTTCCAGAGCTCAAATGTGGGACTCCATAAACCAATATCCTTGGTCTTCAAATGCTCTACTTTGTGGTGATTTTAATAATTCTCCTCACTGGAAGGACAATACCACACATAAATCCCATATGCTTCCCTTTGAAATCCAGTGATGGGAACATATGACTTCATCTCTTCATACTGCAGATTTATGGACAGCAACTCACCCTTCGGTTTTGGGATTCACATATCATCATAATGCTTTTACAGAATATTGGGCCAGGCTTGATAGATGGTATCTTATTCATGCTTAGCAATATGATGATTATACATGTCAAATGTGGACTGATTATTCTCAACAACTATCTGATCATACTCCACTCTGGCTCAACCTTTCTTTTGGTATGCCTCTGGATGATATTCAGCTCTCTTTAGTCAGACATTTGCAGGTTAATCAATTATATCTTTCTCATGAAAAATTCCAGCAAATGATCAGATTGGCTTGTAAGCCATTGTTATCTCATGCTCAGGAGGATCTGGATTTTGTTTGGAATTCTTTTGTACATCGTATTCAAAATGTCATTAAGGAATATGGAAGATGGTACATGGCAGAAACCAGACAGCATATCCAGTGGGCAAAATCATACAAGCAGTCCTTGGTACAGATTAGCCATCACAGGTCTCTTTCTGCTTCTGAACAGAATTCATTGTCTTGTGCTTCTTCCATAATTGATGCTAATGATAAACGCAAGCTTTCCAAATGGCAGACAAGGGCTAGAGTTAAACCTATGCTAGATAAGGGCTGCTCCTCGAAATCTTTCTTTCGAAACTTACACACATACAGACAAAGTCAATCTATCATGAGAGTCAAGAAATCGGCGGATGGTCTTTGGACCCAGACTTTATCGCAGCTAGAAAAACAATGTCTGGATCATTTTCGGCTTCTTTTTTCTCTACCATCTTCTTCTACATCTCAGGCTGCATTGGCTCGGAGCAGATTTATTGAGCTTGTTTCTCCTATTGTTTCTTTGCAAAAAGCTTCAATGCTGGAAATGTCTTTTTCAGATACTGAATTGGATGAAGCCCTCAAGCATTTGGGTAAACATAAATCCCCAGGTTGGGATGGTTTGACGGTTGAATTTTTTGTAGCCTTCTGGGCTGAATTGAAGGGTCCAATCTTGAAGCTCATTAATGTAGCCTGGCAGCATCAACATATCAGCTTGGAAGCATGGTCTGGTTAAGCTTCTGCCCAAAAAACCTCTGTGTGAGACAATGGATGACTGGAGGCCTATCACTTTGATGCCTGTTATATATAAACTTATTGCTAAACTGTTGGTACACCGGATAAAGGATATCCTTCATGATGGACTTCATCCCAGGCAATATGGTTTTGTTCCAAGAAGACATATACATGATAATATCTCCAATACTCTCATTGCAATGGAATATGCAAAATACTCTGCTCAAGATGTCTTGGTCATGCAGGTGGATGTGGCAAAGGCATTTGATACCGTGCGGTGGGATTATGTTTCTCAAATCATGTCTAAACTTGGTTTTGGGCCAAAGCTAGTTAATGTCATATATTGGCTTTACTCAGATTCCACTGCTCAATGCTTTATAGGGAAACATTTGTCTGAGTCTTGGACTCTAGAACGATCAGTTCGACAGGGATGCCCTCTCAGTGCTCTGTTCTATGCTATTGCTTCGCATCCTTTGCTTCTTTACATGGATCATTTGGTTGATACTAGACAGTTAGAAGGGCTTCAGATTTCTGGTTCACGGCCTTTCATTGCACAGGCATATGCAGATGATTCATTCTTCATGCCAAAGAACAGTCCTTTGGAGCTTCGTCTATTGATGGATACTCTTTCAGATTTTGGGTTGGCAGCTGGTTTAAAAATTAATTTTCAGAAATCAAAACTCTTACCTCTCAAGCATTGTGACTGGCATGCTATCCTGTGGCCCGGCCAGATTATTTATCCGGAAAGCATAGTAAGACATTTGGGCTATCCCATTGGCTAGAAAATCAGAAATAAGCAACAAATATCTTGGGTGCTAAACAAAATTAAGGACAAATTAGAATATTGGAAGATCTCCACTTGGCCATTACATGTACGGCTTCGAATTGTTCAGTCCATTGTTCTGGCTTATGTCCAATTCTACCTTCCTCTCTTACATTGGTCATCTCGAGATCTTTCTTCTTTTATGTCTCAAGCCATGGAGATTTTTTGGAAAACTAAGCTTCATAAAAAAGCTTTAAGGTTGCTCAAAATGGACCTGCTTTGCTCGCCAAAAATGCATGGTGGTTTGAATATTATAAACATCAAATTTCATGTGCTGGCAAGAAAGATCACTATGCTCAAAACCTTTTTTCAACAAGAGCAGCCTTGGTCTATCATGTTGGCAATTTTGTGTGGTCGGATGCGCACAAATGCTTATGGTCTTTGGTTGGTTGATCCATCCGAAGTAGTGCTTGACAAATTTCAAGGTAAAATCCTTGGTTGTCCATTTTCTACTACTTTGATTCAGGATTGGAAGAAAGTGCTCTCTCGCATCAAATGGTCTCCCCATCCTGCTTCTATAGCTTCCTCGCTTCGAATGGAAAGCATACATTGGAGTGCTGTTTTTTACTCTCCTCTTGCTGTACAACAACCAATCAGAGCTTACAATCTTATGAAGTTGGGCATCCGGTTCATTGACAACGTAGTGGATACTAGAGGACGAATTCTTTCTTTTCCGGCAGCATGCCAACAATACAATCTTGGGATGCATCATAGATCTATATGGAAACCTATTGCAGATCTCTTACACCCTTTCATTCCGATTCCAACATTGGATGTAAGAGACAGACTTCAAGATTGGCATCTTCAGTCTTCAAGTTCAAGATTATCCTCTCAACCTTTGCATCTACTGACTTCTATACAGGCTTATCGATTGATATTACCTCCTCCATGGATTGCTCAGCATGCTAATTCTCTTTGGCATCTGGATAAGTCTTTAGCTCGGTGGAAAGCAAAACTGACATTGATATGGAAGTTGAAAATGCCATTGAAACAGAGACTCTTTCTCTGGAGATGCATTGTCGGTATTTTTCCAGTGGGAGTGAAATTGGCTCAAAGAAGGATTGCCTCTCCTCTTTGTCCAAGATGTCATCATACTACTGAGAATGTTCCGCATTTATTGTGGTCTCGTTCATATTCCAGAGACCTTCTGGACAAGATCTCCTATTTTTTATCTCTTAGATTTCCTGCACACAGGTTCTACAAGTTTTTCTGGATGTTTAGCACGTTATCAGCTTCTTTGTCACAGTATTCTCTTTTCTTCCATTGGATCAGATACTGGGCCTTATGGACCCTCTGGCTACAGTGAAATCATGCATATCTGAATTCACCCCTTCAGCACCCTTATGAGTTCTTCCGAGCCTCATTGCAGCAGTCCTTATATGATGCCGTGCATGAGGAAGATTTGGATGTTTCTTGTGTTCAGCTTTTCTTTTACTGTTTTTGATGGATAGGGCACAGGCTCTTTTCTTGAGCACTGCCCTGATCTTGCATAGAACTTTTTTACTGCTTTTTTAAGTTCTAGGGTTCAGACATCCTCTTGATGTCAAACCCTTTTGTACATTTATGATATAATGTAATTTCAACTGGTTTTACAAAAAAAAAAAAAAAGTGTGTGTGAGAAAGAGAGAAATGAAATGATATATTAACGTCTTCAGAAGGCCAAAATGACCTATGAGACCAAAAAGGTTACAACAAGTGGTGGATCTGATACAATGTCTGTGTAAGAAAAGCTAAAAACAACTAACTGAAACTGAAATAACTATGAGGAAAAGTACGGTACTAGGAGCTCCTAATGGATAACATCTGGGAGGAAAACTCCAGCAACAAAGGTAAGCATCATACACATCACCCAAAGATGTCTCTCATCGGTCGATGGCGGATATCCTCAATGTCCTATGATGGTGAGTACTCTGACTGGACGTCTCCCATGCCGTTCTAGTATGGTCCTGATCCTTTGTTGTAGTCTCCGCCGGTGTCGAGATGGGCCTCTCATCTTGGGGCGCCTGGACCGCCCCAGCTCTATACTCTAGTGCGGCTATACTCTGGGGCTAGTTGCAATGCCTGCTGGCCTGACTGCTCAATCTCTGGTCGAAAGAAGTCTGTAATCTGCCTCTGTAGGTGTCTCTCCCTCTCTGATCCCCTCCCTCTCAAGAGACCCTCTCTATGTCTATGAAGCTCCAGTAACTATAATCCGAGGCATCTCTGATCCCGGTATCTCATGACTCTAGAAAGTGGTCCGAAACCCTCTCTAAACAGGCAGTGAAAATGGCCTCGTATCTCATAATATACTGGACAGTGACATATGTAATGTAACTCTGTCTCTGGCTCCATCTGGCACAGCTGACAAATCCTGGCCTCAGCTGGTACTCCTCTGAATCTGCCAGTCTCAATCTCTAGCTTGTGTGAGGATGTGCGCATCTGACCAATAGCACACCGTACCCCATGAGAAAGATGAGTATCCATGTAGCTGGGTCTAATCACAAACCCATCCTGCGTGAGCTAGAGAAGATGATCTCTATAGAAAGCCATCTTCGTACCAAGCTCCTGTGTCGGCTGTATCCATGTCCTCCTAGTGTCCAGTTGAATCAAGTCCTGCCAGATAAGTCTGGTAATCTCTGCCCGTGTGAGAGAGAGGGAGGGTGCATCTAGGGAGTACTAAAATGGAGGTAGCCTTTCCAAACTAAAGCCATGCAACTGGAATCAAGCTGTCATCTGTGGATACCAACATGATCTGTCTCCCTGTGATGCCAACTGTCGTGAAGACTCCAGGGCTAAGCGAGCATATCTGTCTCTAGGGAGAGCCCAAGTGCTATGTATAAAGGAGACTGATCGAGTGAGTGCCTCTACTACCAATGGGGGGGCAGCCATCTCTGCACGGATAATATCATGTGGTATGGAGGCCTTGGCCCTAATCATCCGGGAAATCATAGAAACCAAGGGCCTCTCCATATGTCTCCATCCATCAGTGCTACCAGCTCGGCTCTGGTGATCCACTGAGGGTCCCCATATCTCCACTCCATATAGCATGGCTGAAGTGACCAAAGTGTCAAAGAGCCAGAGCTCTGATCGAGGTTCCTAAAACTAAACCTACGAACACATCCTCTCTAGTCTCCCCAATGCTGCATAAGCTCTGGTCAATCTGGTCTCCGCTGCTCTCCTCAAGGAAAATAGTGGGCCACTGAAAACCACACCAAGGTAAGTATATGCATCTGTATACTCCACTGTCTCTTGACCATATGTAAAGGTGGGTACTGACCTCCTAACCCACTGTGCTGTGGTTTTAAACACCATCACCTTGGTTTTACCAAGGTTAACGGACAATCCAATGTCCTGTGCAAATGTGTGCAATGCATCCAAATGACGCTGCATCCCCTCTGGAGAATCTGAGATCAGCACAATATCATCAGCATACAATAACAGCGGAATCCATGTCCCTGCTAGCTGTGCTCCTCTGTCACCCTCCTGCTCTACATAGTCTGAAACCTCATCCACGTACATCCCAAATAAGGTGGGAGAAAGGGGGCAGCCCTGTTTCACCCCAATAGTGGAGTGAACCATCTCAGATATACCCTGAGTAGTACGTACCTGCCCCACAACTGTCCTGTATAAAGCCATGATTCCCCAAATCAGCTCTGTGGGCACTCCCATCTCTTGTAGTCTGCGCATCAATCTGGCTCTCGGTACTGTGTCAAAAGCTTTGCGGAAATCCACAAAGCAACAATAAATCCTCCTGCCATATAATCTGCCCTCAATAATAGCTCTGAGTGTCAAGATATGGTCAAGAGTGGAGAAACCTTTCCTGAACCCTGCCTGCCCTGATGCACGTATGCCCTCTCTCTCTGCCCAACCATCTACTCAACTCCTGCTCAAGAATAGATGCATATAATCTAGCCAATGTGTGACCAATCATGATGGTACGATAATTCCCAGGAAGCATGGGATCCCCTGACTTGAAGATAGGCACAATCGTGGACATATTCCAAGTCTCAAGAAAACCCTCACACATGGCTCGGTTAAACATCATAGCAATAAGCTCTGCAAGCATATCTCTGGCATGAATAAAGTGCTCTGGTACTAAACCATCATGATCATATGCTCTCCCAGTCCTCATCCTGTCAATAGCTTTCCTTACCATCTCAGCAGTAAAGAAAGCACATGTCTCTGAGCATGGCTCCGATGGGTCTGGCAGGGGCTTCTGTCCTGCTGCTGTGTACAGGGATGCTGCATACTCACCCCAAATCTCTGTGGAGGTAATGGCTGGTGATGGTGAATGCTCATGGAATAGTCTCCCCTCCTTTGCTCCTCTTCAAGGGTCATGTTGATGATGGTGGGAGTGGGGATGGGTGGCGATTCTTTACCTTTCCCTTTCTTGGCGACCTCGATCCATTTCTCCGCCTCATCCATCTTCTTTTGTGTCTTTGTGATCACCTCCACCCATGAAGATGTCTGCTCTTTATGTTGCTCCTCCTCCTCTCGAATGATCCTCATTTGTGCCTTGATGGTATTCAGCTCTTCAAGAAAGGAGGGCTGAAATTTTCCATCCTCAAGATTGCTTTTTGAAGTGCCTGCCAACTCCTTTTTGAGGGCTGAGATTTCAGCCGCTTGACTCTTAGCATGCAATTTGGCCTCCACTAGTTCCTCCTTTAAAGCTGAAATCTCAGCCTCTTGCTTGGAAGATCTCTCTTCGAGCTCTTGGATTTTGTCAAATCCCTTCTCGAGTTTGGAGAGGCGGTTTATGATTGCGGTGACGGAAGAGTCGACCATCTTCTTGTTTTCTTTGATAATTGTGCCGAGCTTGTCCTCCACATTCACGAGCTCCTCTTTAAACCCGGTCTTGGCCATGACTTTTTGCAGATTCCCACAGCCAATGGACTGAAAATTAATCCATGACACAGGAGCAAAACAGCAGCAACAGGGGGGGGGGGGTTCAAGTCATGTAGGGAAGAGAGTTATGTTGCTGCCTTGGGGGCCTGAGAAAGGGTGGGTGGGAAAAGGGATGCGGAGGGTGAAGAGGGCAGGGCAGGGCGGCCCAGGGGCGAAGGGGGCCAGGGCGGCAAAAGCGAAAGCGAAGGGGGGGGGGGCAGGGCGGGAGGGGGGGGCGCAGGCGGGCAGCGAAGAGGGGGGAGCGAAGAGAGAGAGAGAGAGAGAGAGAGGCAGTGAGAAAGCAAGCTGTTGGAGATGCACGCCTGCGACCCTGCTTGCGTGTGACGCTGCTCACTTGCGATTCTGCTCGCCTTCGTCTCTGTTCACCTGCAACCTGCTTGCCTGAGTCTTTGCGATCTGCTCGTCTGTTCAATTTGCGACTTTCTTGTCTCCTCATTTAAGACTTGCGACCTGCTCTCTGCATCCTCCGTCTTGTTTCTCGCGACCTGTTCGTTTGCTTCCTGTGCTTTGTGTATGCTTCTTGTATCCCGTTGATTTCTGCCTTGTGTTTCTCCTCCCTGTACATCACCTTCTCAGTGTGTGTGTGTGTGTGCGCGCGCGCGCGCGCGCAAGAGAGAGAGAGAGAGAGAGAGAGAAGTGCATCCTTTTCACCCAAGAAACGACGCCGGTGCTCGCCTGGATCAAGGGTTTGCAGGTGCTGAATTAGGGTTTTCAGGTGCTGAATTAGGGTTTGAGAGAACGGGTTTTCTTTGCTTTTGTACATGGATTTGGATGACCCGGCTGCTGCTGTTGGTGGCATGGGTGCCAATAGCCTTAACATGGATCTTATTGAGGAGATGATCGAGAAGGATGTGGGTTATGCTTCAGATGCCTCGGAGCAACAAAAACGTCAAAGGCTTGATGTTGATGCAAGCTACACTCCGGTGAATAATGGAGAGAATGCAGAGGAAAGTTCTCAGGTACCTTCTCCAGAGTTTGCACGTTTGCTACAGATCATTGGTGAGCTTCTGCAAGAATATGTGAAGGCAAATAGCGTGCAAATGGCTGCAGTAGATAATGGTGGTGTGGCTGATGTATGCATGGAGACTCCTTTGTTGCTACAACAGCTAGCAGATTTTCATGATCGTGCTGCTATCTTCTTCTTTACTGGGCGTATTCCGTGGTTGCCTTGTCTTAGAGCATGGTTGGGCCGCTTGGTGTCGCCTGAGGCACTTGATGAGATTTATGATGGTCCGAGAGGCTTTTATGAAATACTTTTTCGCACTTCGGAAGCCTGTAGGGCAATCTTGGAGCAGGTGCCACTCTTTTTGGATGGGCAGTTGGTTCATGTGGTTCCGTGGAAGCCTATGGCAGAGTACCAAGATATGTTGCGCCAGGCTTGCCCAGTTTGGGTTGAAGTGAAACAATTCCCACCAATGTTTTGGCGTGTTTTACCAGGTCTCATGCGAGGTATCGGTGATGTCTTGGTGGTGCCTCGAATGACATCTAGAAACCGAAATCGTCTATGCATGTTGTGGGATACTGGGAGACCTAGGCCGACACATTTGCGTGTCAATATGGCTGTGGGCTGCAACCTTTAATGTATGAATTGAGGTGGGATACATTTGCTGGCCACTGTTTCAAATGTGGTGAGATGGGCCAGTTTGTCTCCGAATGTCCTAAGAAAGAACAAGTTGTTGCTACCAAGGATATCGTTGATGGGTAGTTGCCCGTGGAAGATGAGCATGACGCTCCTTTACATGATGCCCAGCACATGGATGTACATGTGGATGTTCAGAATGAGGTTGAGCAGCCATGGGTGGAAGTACGTGGTAAAAAGACACGATTTGTTGCCCTGCGGGAGGATTTCTCAGATGCTGTTTGGCGGGGGCCTTTGCGTACTCATCAGGGGCCCTTACATACATATGCTCGTCGCCCTTTGGGTTCAGGTGCCCAGTAAACAGACCAGGATTGAGAGGCCGGGAGGCCAACTTTCTCAGGGTACAGGGGCTCTTGGGGTGGATAGAGTAGAACGCTATCCTATTAGAAGTCACCTAACAAAAGAAGCACAACAACAATTGTCTCTTGAGTTTGGTTCGAAGGGTGGGATGGTCATTACCCTTCGGCACGTGCTCGGGAACTCCTAGGGCAGTCTGAAATCACAAATACCATGTCTAAAAATGCAATGCTTCAAAAGGTTCGTGATTTGGCAGATTGTCGTGGGGGACTAGTACACGGCCTTGTTGATTCCTTTTCTGGGAAGGCTTATGAAAATTGTACAATGGAATGTAAAGGGTATTTCTTCGCGCCAAAAGCAATTCAGGCTTTGGCGTACAACTTTTTGTCATGGTTGGGATGTTTTGTGTGCAATTGAACATAAGCAGCATAAGTTGGCTGGCAAAGCCTATGTATATAAGGGGTTTCATGTTTTCTACAAGCGGACATCCTGCATCGCAGTCAGGTGTTATGTTTGCTGTTCGTTCACAGTTTCAGCCTTCTCTTGTGATTCAAGATGTTCATGGAAGATTTCTAGTGATACAGATTGTTTGGGATGATACGCCTTTATGGTTGTTAGGGATGTATGCTCCAAATAATGCCCGTGCACGCTGTTTGCTATGGAATGACTTCTGTGCTCTTTAAATCTCTCATCCTGGCTTTGTGATGGAAGACTTTAATATGTGTGTCTCCAGGGAGCAAGCCACGTCGCCTCATTCTGTAATGGATGGCCCGGAGAGAATGGCGTGGGAAGCTTTTGTAGCAAGGTCGCTAAAACAAGACATGTGGTCTTGGTTGCATCCAGATGAAAGGGGTTACACTTATGCCTCACAACAGTTTCGGGGCACTTATGCTAGATTGGATAGGATGTATATTTTACATCAAGATCTCTTTTTGCCAGAGGTTCTTACTATGATGGTTGATCAGCAACAGGTTTTGTCGGATCATTGGCCGCTTGTTTGAAATGGTCTATCATCCTGTGGATGCATATAAAGGCTTGTTGGGACGCTTGCCTTTGCGCTTAAATCACACTTTTTTGGAGCATGAAGTTTTTGATGTTTATATGCGTCAGTTGATACGACATTTCTCCACAAGAGTGTCCATGGCTGATTATCATGCTTGGCCAGTGTTCCTTACCAACACTCGGAAATTAGCACGGCATTATGGTCTTGCTAATGCCTCTATACAAAAACAACATGTGGCTCTTCTTGAGTCGCTTTTAAAGGACTTGCAGGCGTTCATGTTTACTGACTCTATGGATGCTGAAGTTGTGGATGCCATAGAATGGCTGAAAAAGGAGCTATCTAGGGTGCAGGAAGCACAATATGTTCGCTTTAAACTACTTGCACGTCTTGATGCTTTGCGGGATGCTAATTGTCAATCTCATCGCTTCTATGATAAGTTGCATCAAAAACATATGCGTGAGAATATTGTTACGCTGATGGATGCCCAAGGCAACCTTGTTACTCAACCTTCTGAGGTTATTCAGCATTGCATCAGGTTTTATGAAGATTTGCTTGCCCCTCGAGAGGATGTCTCTCCGGCTGTCCTGGTTGCAAGGGAGTCATTGTTTGTTGAAGTACGATATCAAGTTGACCCTGATGTGGCGGTTCAGCTTGATGCTCTTGTTACTCAAGGGGAAGTGGAAGCTGTTCTCTCCAAACTTCATATGGGAAAGAGCCCTGGTTGGGATGGTTTGACAAATGAGTTTTTTCGAAAATATGTTGATCAGCTTGCAGAGCCTTTGACGCTTATTTGTCAAAGGGTTTGGGATGAGGGATATATGCCTGCCGATTGGAAGTTGGGTATACTTCGTTTGTTGCCCAAAGTCCCTTCGCCTACTTCTTTGGCTCAATGGCCCGATCTCACTTATGGGTATTATGTATAAAATCTTTACAAAGATTTTTGCCAATCGCTTGGAGAAGGTGCTTCCTACTCTTATTCATCCATATCAATATGGATTTGTGCATGGCAGGAATATTTTGCATAGGAGTGGATTATGCCAAGGCAAAGAAGCAAGAGATTGTGATGGTGCAGCTGGATCTTGAAAAAGCTTTTGATCATGTCAGCTGGTCTTTCCTTTCTCAGTTAATGACAACCATGGGCTTTGGTCCCAAAATGGCTAATTTGGTGCATTTACTTGGCTCTGGCCCTATCACGCGGATTATGCTTAATGGAGGACTTTCGGATGGTATTTCTCTCACCCGTTCTCTCCGGCAAGGCTGTCCTCTTAGCCCTCTTTTCTTTGCCATTGCCACTCATCCTATGTTATCTCACCTAGATGCTATGGCATCGCATGGTGAAGTAGTTGGTTTGCATCTCCCTCATGGCAAGCAATTGGTTGCTCAAGCCCTTGCGGATGACACTTTTATGTTTCTCAGGGCCGAAAAAGCCAATATAGATCGAGCAATGGAAGCTTGGAATAATTTTGCATTGGCTTCTGGGCTGAAAATAAATTCAACAAAAACAGCCCTCATTGTATGCACGGAATTTGATCTTGAGGCATTAGGGTGGCAAGGCTGTGTGGTGCATACAGGAGACATTGTTCGTCATCTTGGGTATCCGGTGGGTGTGGATGTGGACCCCCAAGCGCTTCTTGCTTGGATTTCTGCTCAAATCTCGGATAAATTTGTGTATTGGAAAGCTCAAGGGTGGCCTATGCATGTGAGGGTTAAGGTAGCGCAGGTTATTATGCTTAGCATGATTTCCTATTTTTTGCCTTTGCTACCTTGGACGCACAAATCTCTTCTCCGTTTGGTTGCTCCCATTCGGTTTATGCTGTGGAAGAGGCAAGGAAATATTATGGGTCAAACATGGATAGCATGGAATCACATTACGACGCCCAAAAGAATGGGTGGGGCTGCTTTACTGGATGTCCGCTTGCATATGGTGGCGCGTAGGTGGGCGCTTTTTCAGGATATGTGTTTGCAAGAGCAGCCTTGGGTATTCATGGCTCGTGACTTGATTGAGTTGGAGGGATTGTCACATGGACGGACACGTGTGCAGGCTTCATGGTGGGACATTGTGAATGCAGCTCATCCTGTCCGTATTCGCTCATCTCACATTTTATCGCATATTCTCGTTTCTTGGCATGAAGTTCTACTATTGGCTCGGTGGGATCTTGGTCATGAAAGACTACTTTTGAACTCTTTGCAGTTCGAAACATTTGTGGAGTCGCGTGTCATTGTTTGGCTAGACACAGATGCTTCACGCATACAACTCAACCGCATGGTCAGGTTAGGCTTGGTTAGAATCCGATATGCTGTGATACCTGGTCGTGACAAGCCATATTCATTTCGACGTATTCGGCAGCACTTTAGGGTTCCTCGGACATTTCAGCCACTATGGGTTGACATCATGCATGCAGTTGAACCTTTTACTCCATTGCCTCGGCCATCGGCAAATCAGCCTTGGCTTGATTGGGCACTATGTAAATCTGGTGACTTGATATCACTTTCAGCTAACCAGGTCTATCATAAGCTCGTATCAGAGAAAGATTGGGTTTCAGCCAAGGCCAATACGGTGTGGGGATTGCACAAGTCTAAAGCATGGTGGCAGAACACTCTTATGCGTGGTTGGCAGTCTAAACTCCCTTACCAAGGTAAGGTTTTCTTTTGGAGGATGTTGGTGGGAGGGTTAGGAGGATGTTGGTGGGAGGGTTACCTACACGGGATCAGCTCAGCCGTCGTAAAATTACATTGGCCTCTTGCTTCTTCTGCACGACATGCACTGAAACAGTTATGCATCTGTTCATGAGTTGTCCAGTGGCCCGTCAGATTTGGTCTTTTGTCTCTCGCGTTTGGGAGGCAGTAGAGAGGTCTACTGTTTCGGCTCATCAGTGGATATTTGGGATTTGTCCTCAAGTCATTACTTCGGATAGTCACCTTGTGATATTCCATTTCCTGAGATGGACAGGACTTTGGCATATTTGGACGACACGGAATGGGTTCATCTTTGATTCCTTGTCTGGAATACATGGGCACATTCTACGTATCCGCGGTTTGCTACTTTGGCAGTTTTCTTCTCTTCTCTCAGCTCAGCTACTGGATGCAGATGTTATTTCGTTATGGTCTACGGCGGCTCGGCTGGCTCATCTTTGATGCTTTTATCTGGGATGCTTTTTGGCTAGGAGGCTTTCTTATTAGTGTATAGGTTTGGTCATGATCCTTTAGAGGATCTTTTGTGGGGGTTTTTTTGGGGCCATAGGTTCTGTGTGAGCCATGTGGCTGATGTACATTTTTACATATAATATAAAACACCATTTCTCGAAAAAAAAAAGAAGTTGTATTAACGTCTTCAAAAGGCCAAAATGACCTATGAGACCAAAAGGTTACATCATATCCATGAGATACATCGTCTTGGGTACAAAATAGTAATAAAGAAAGATAATAAAAATCTAGAACTATGAAATCTGATCTAGGTACATGAGTAGAGAGCTCTCATATCACCCTAATACATCCCTCATGAGCCGTGGTGACACGGTGCTCAAGGTGGTAAAACTGAGCTGGCGCAAGAAGGTCGTGCGATGCTGGGAGATGATGGCCCGGATCCTCCTGTGGTGGCGTTGCCATGGGGTCTGGGGCATCGAGCTTTGCATAACTCAGTGGCTCTGTCGATTGTCACACCTCTCAACCGAGCTCCTGCAGTAGCCTGTGGTCTGGGTATGATGGGTGGATCGACCCTTGGAGTGCTGGTATGGAAGAAGTCGGTGAGAGCTCTATGCTCGTCCTTTTGCGAGTACACCTAATCTGGATCTCACTAAGGACTCCCTGTGTCTACAGAGCTCTAGAAGAAAAAGTCCCAGGCATCTCTGATCCGGGAAGTCCATGATCCTGAAAAGTGGTCCAAACCCAGCTCGGAAGAGGCAATGGAACCTCCCCCGAATCTCATAGTGTTCAGGGCATTGGCATATGTAATGATCCTCTGTCTCGGGCTCTGTGTGACAGAGCTAGCATATCCTGTCCTCTGGTGCGGCCGCGCCGCTGCCCTAGGCCCATATCTGGCAGTCTCCACTCTCAGTTGGTGGGACGAGGTGCAGATATGGCCGATCGCACATCTCACCCCAAAGGATAGGTGTGTGTCCATGTAGTGTGGGCGGATGATGAACCCATCCTTTGCCAGGCATACGACGTGATCTCTGTAGAAGGCCATCTTCGTCCCCAGTGGACGACTAGGTGAACTCCATGTCCTCTGAGTATCCAGTCTGACAATGTCCTTCCTAATAACCATGTTTCTCTCTGCGGGCTGAGAGCAAATGACGGGGCCTCTATGCTATACTAGAACGGGGGGGAGTGCCTCCATCTGCATTCCGTGCATGCCAAACCAAGTGCCTACCTGTGCATACCAGCACTCTGTATCCCCCTCAAATGTCAACTGTCTCGAGGACTCCAGGGCTAGCCAGGGGTATCTATCAAGTGGAAGCTCCTATAGCCTGTGCCAGTATGTCACTGTTTGGAATAGAGCCTCTGTCACTACCGGTGCAGCCCCCATCTCTGCCCGCACAATCTCAAGTGGCACTGATGGCTTACTCCTAATCATGTGTGAGATCATCGCCACTAGGGGCCTCTCCATCGGCTTCCACCCATCATATACCTCCTCTGTATCTGTCTCGGCCGGCTCTCTCCTCTGTCTCCTCCAGTGGTATAAGCTAGGACCCCAAATGGGGGCACGATACAGTAGTGCAGGTGTAACTAGAGTGTCAAATAGCCAAAGCTTTGTCCTAGGCTCCTGAAACTGTATCTGTGAACATTGCCTCTCTAGCGAGCCAAGGGCTGCATATCCCCTCATCAATCTAGCTTCAGCCACCTTCCGCATCGTGAACTGAGGTCCAGCAAAAGTGATCCCAACGTATACATATGAGGTAACATACTCCATAGGCTCTCCACTTTCTGTAAACTGTACTGCAGATCTGCTTATCCATTGTGAGGAGGTGATAAAGATCATGACCTTGGTCTTTCCAAGGTTCACAGTGAGGTCCCGGTCCTCGCAAAAGGCCCGTAATACATCCAAATGCCTCTGCAGCCCCTTTGGTGAATCAGAAATAAGAACAATATCATATGCATACAAGAGGATCGGTATCAGGACTCCTGCCAAATGTGCTCCTGGTCCTCCCTGTCTATCTATGTAATCTGAGATCTCCTCAATGTGTAGACCAAATAGAGTAGGAGACAAGGGGCAGCCTTGCTTCACCCCGATAGTGCTGTGTATGATCTCTGAGTCACCTCCTGGAGCAATACTCTGCGTGTGACTGACTCATAGAGTGTAATGATCCCCCAAAGCATCTCTACTGGCACGCCCATATCCTGCAGTCTCCTCATCAGTCTGGCCACCGGTGGGATGGTATCAAAAGGTTTGTGGAAATCCACAAAGCAGCAGTATATCCGATGCCCGTGAGCTCTCCCCTCCTCAATGATCCCCCGTAGATAAAGATATGATCTAGTGTGGAGTGCCCTCTCCTGAAGCCTGCCTGCCCCAGTGCTCTGAGTCTCTGCTCCCCAGACCATCTACTAAGCTCATGCTCCAAAATCGAACCATAAATCTTGGCCAAGGTGTGACCAATCATGATAGTCCTATAGTTGTTCGGGTCCATGGAGTCGCTTGCTTTCAAGAGAGGTACAATAGTATTCGATGACCAGCTCACAGGGAAGCCCTCACATAAAGCCCTATTAAACATGTGAACCAGTAAAGGGGCTAGCGTGCCCCTAGCATGGGAGAAATGCTCGCTGAGGAGTCCATCATGATCCTGTGCTCTCCCAGTCTGCATCCTGTCAATAGCATCTCTCACCATGCTGAGGTGAAAGAAGGAAGAGTGTGGGGGATGAGGTTTGGGTGGATGGGGGAGAGGTGGCTGCTTGGGGGCATGGTAGAGAGAGGTGGCATAGGTGTGCCACGTGCTAGGTGAAGTAATCGGAGTCAGAAGGCGATAATCCTGGAAGATCCTCCAGGCCTCCTTACAGTCCCTTCCAAGAAATAGCTGGTATAGCTCCTGCTCAAGCCTGGCTAGGTAGGCTCTCTTCTTTCTCCGTGTGAGACGTCAAAAGATCACCCGCGCCTGTTGGTGAGTGGTGGATCCTAGCACCATCTCCGGGCTCGAGTATCACGACATTCCTCGTTGTACCAGCTATTCTCTGGGACAGTCCCTCCTGGTGATGTAGGGGTGGCTCTGGAGTGCCGGAAGGCAGCTACAGCAGACGTATGGAGGGTGGTGGTGGCTGAGAGGTGTGTGGTAAGCTCATCAATTGGGATGTGGGGTTGAGGTCGGAGAGGATGCGGTAGATGTGATCAGAATAGATGGAAGAGGTCTCTTTGCTGAAGTAGTATCTCGAACGGTGATGGGGCAAAGCGGGTGGTTGGATGGTTCCAAGGGGGGAAAAAAGAGCATATGAAAATAAGAAAAGGAAGATTTAGGAAGAAAGAAAGAAAGTGCTCCATCATCAGGATGACTCATCATCAGTGCTCCATTGTACAGTAGTAGAACCCTTTAGGATTTGATATTGTCGTACGCCGTCACCCCATTGTAATCCTGAGTCTAGGATATGTCAGGCATGAGCTACGTAGGTCATTCCTCATCCTTAGAGAGTTAGTCAGTCAGTCAAGTCCCTTAACCCAATTGGAGAGAATCATTCATGCATATAGAGTCAGTCGGTAGAAGCCTTAGGGTCTACATCAGATCATGTTTGCATATTGCATATCATTCATCCCATGTGCCCATAGACCACATAGACCATTGCAAAAGCCTTGGAATATTATCCAGTATTTTTATCATATTTTATAGCATTTTTCCACATTATTACAGCATTATTACCATTATAAACATCATATGCAAGTTGTGTAGCATATTATGCTATAGTCGGCCAGTTTCACAGCCAGCCGACCAGCACATAGAGCATATAAATAGCATTGCTTTGCATCATTCATATCAGCATCAACATTGGAAGCATCATCGCCTGGAGCACGTAGGCGCTCATCAACAAAACACATCGTCTCCAGCATTCAGCTGAGGAAAGCGCTTCAGAACCTTGCGTTTTTCAGCAGACAACAGAATTCAGCACTCATTCACATCATCGTTTTGCTACAGCCACTTCAGTGAAGTTAAAACGCAGCATATACATTCATTCATAGTGCATAAACTCAGCCTAGAACAGTCCCAAAGCAGCCCTTCTCTCAGCCTCAATTTGCAGCCTTCCTACATTCCATTGGAAGAGTGCATTGGCATTGAGATCGGTCATCATTGGTGCTTCTACAACCGGGTGTAGTTCAGCCCGACTCTTGGTCTTTCAAAGGTCTTGCGTTTGGCTTATCTACAGTCTCAAGTCAGTCATACGTTCATTCCCTTCAAAGACAATAAAGCAAATACTCCTAGAGATAGGTGGGGGTCCTTCAGTGGGTAATTTGGGACCCAATAAGTGTACAGATCTCTCTTTCTTTCTTTCTCTCATCTCTTAAATTTTGAAGTGATAAAATGGATTGCTAACGACTCCCGAAACTCAAGATAAAGAAGGCCGTGTGAGACTTTCTGTGACGTGACACTATCCTTCATTACGCATAATTATGTTGCATGTTACAGCAACCTATGGAGCTAACTCCCCGGTGTGTGTGTGTGTGTGTGTGTGTGTGTGTGTGTGTGTGTTGGGAGGGGGGAGGGGGGGGGGGCATCATCATCATACAACCTATGGAGCTAGCCCCCTGGTAGGGGAAGGGGGCCATCAAGGATCATGGAGCTAGCACATAGAAGGCTCTGTAGATCCACCAGAAGTGGGAAGGTGGCTATGTGCCTCTCCAAGATCTCCTCAAGTTGGGGCTGATGTCTATGTTGTTGGCGAGGTCCATGGAGTCTGGGACGTCCAACTCACTGTATTGCCGTGGCCCAGTCACGCCAGAGTGGGATCTAGCAGGGGGTCACACACTCGAATATGTGTGGCTCGATGAGGCTCTGGATATGTCATCCATTGCTGGCGGGCGTCCTCTTGTGGTCGGAAGAACTAAGTGATAGTCGTTTGGGGTCGGGGTTGATGTCACCCATGGGATCTCGACTCCCTAATCAGTGAGCGATGAAGCTCTAGTAGGAAGAGGCTCAGGCACCACTAATCTGGGTAATCCATGATCCTAGATAAGGGTCCAAACCCCTCTCTGTAGAGACAATGGAACCTGCCTCGAATCTCATAGTATATGGTGCACCTGCATATGTAGTGCTCCTCTGACTCAACCTCCTGTTGGCACATAGTGCGTATCCTCTCCTCGCGAGGTATTTGCATGGCTCTACCAATCTCTGTCCTCAGGTGGTGCGATGACACCCGCAACTAGCCCACTACAATCCACATGGCGTGTGACATGTATATGTCAAGATATCTGGCCCTCAATTTAAACCATCCTCTGTAAGCCTCATGAAAGTATCCATGTAGTACTGCCATTTGTGTGAGTGGCTCATGTGTTGTGATCCAGGTATCCTCTATGTATAGTCCCAATGAATCATACTGATCACATGGTTCCTGTCATCCTGAGAGAGCCTAATGAATGGGGAGTTCGGGTCATACTAGAGTGGGGGGAGGTGATCCATCCTAAGTCCCTGCCTCGTGAACCAAGTGCATACTCGACTATACCATGACTTGTGTCCATCTACTTTGCTAGCTGCTGGGAGGCCTATAGGGCGAGCCACGGGAGTCTCCAAGGCGCCATGGCACTGATCCTATGAATGTATGTAACTGTCTGGAAGAGTGTCTCTACTACCATGGGTGTTGTAGCAAACTCTACCAGGATAATATTATGTTGTACTGATGGTTTGCTGTGTATCATACGGGAGAGCATCATGACCGGAAGCCTCTCTATCTTCGGCCATTTGGCCGCTGTAAGATCCAATGCCCAAAAGGGTGCTCCATACATCAATGCCGGAGTGACTAGGGTGTCAAATAGCCATATCTTGGTCCTCAGCTCCTGGAAATGGGCCTGGAAGCACTATCTCTCCACGACACCAAGAGAAGCATACCTTGCATTCGTCTAGCCTCTACAGCGTGGCTCATTGAGAAGACCAGTCTTGTAAAAGTGACTCCCAAGGACACATATGAGTGTGCAATCTCCAATGGGCTGCCCATGTAGGTGAAAAGCAATCGAGATGTGAACAGAGGGGATCTGTTGAAGACCATAACCTTGGTTTTCCCAAGGTTTATTGTGGGATCCGTTGAGCACAGAAGTCTTGTAATGTGTCAAGATGCCTCTTGAGAGCCGTTGGAAAATCTGCAATAAGCACAATGTCATCGGCATAAAGTAGCCTGGAAACAAGGATAACTGCTAGTGATACGCCTCCTCCCCCTCTTCTATCAATGAAGGCCGAAATGTCGTCAATGTAGAGGCCAAAGAGAGAGGAGGGCAGTGGGATCCCTTGCTTCATTCCAATGGTACTAGAGATCTCCTCTGATAATCCTCTGGGCATCTCACCCACCCTATGACTGACTCATATAATGCCATGATCCCCCAAATCATGTCCGATGGTACCCCCAAATCCTGGGACTCTGTAGTAGTCTGGCTAGAGGCATCGTATCAAATGCTTTGCGGAAATCCACAACGCAACAATAAACCCGTCAGTGTTGTGCTCTAGCCTCTTCTATGATGGCTCGAAGGGTGAAGATGTGATCCAAAGTGGAGAGTAACCTGCGGAAGCTTGCCTGCCTACCCTGATGCTCTGTGCCCATGTCTCTCTACTAGTGTGTTTAGCTCAATCTCAAGTACTAACCCATAAAGTTTGGCCAATGTGTGGCCAATCATAATAGTCTCGTAATTGTTGGGGTCCATGGGATCTCCGGCTTAATGGATGGGTGTGATGATATGGGCTATCCGCTTGATTTAAACCAGAGATGATAAGATCCCCTAATTTGTGTGGATATAGATATTGGGATCACAGTGAGATGGTTCAAAACCTTGACTGTGAAAAATTTGTCAATGTGATGATACCACGCTAGGGGGCTTGCTTAAGCTCAAAAAGAGCTTTATGCAAGCGGAAGACTTTGTCCTCATGCCCGAGGAGTGAGAAGCCCAAAGGTTGGCCAACATAGACTTCCTCCTCGAGAATGCCATTTAGAAAGGCACTCTTGACATCCATCTAGTAGACTGGCCAAATGTGGTGTGCTGCGAGATTGAGTAAGAGACGGATGGTCGTCAGTCGCGCTGTAGGTGCAAAGGTCTCGTCAACGTCGATGCCTTCTAACCTTGCGCTACAAGCCAGGCTTTGTCCTTGTGCAAGGTACCATCGGCTTTAAATTTGGTGCGGAACATCCATTTGGTTCCAATGACCTTACGATGAGGACGTGCCATTACAATCAATGCATTCGAGTTCTTGTTCCATAGCCTATTTCCAGACGGGCTGTTTAATTGCCTCTTTCCATAATGTTGGCTCATCATGCCCCACATAGTCTGTGGAAAACACAGGCAAATGAGGCACAACGATTGAGCCGGCTAGACCGACGAGGACCGTCCAAGGGGGTAGACTAGGAAGCAGCCTGAATCCCGCATGGTCTATTGGTACCAATGGGGTAAAGGGTCCCTAGGTGGCTGTCAAGAGGAGGAAGGCTCCTCAAGAGGAAAAGTAAGAGTCGATTGATTCGGTTCATGTGGCACAGTCAGAGAGTCTTGTTCGGGTGGTATGGGCAGCGTAAGGCGAAGTAAGTCCCGCTCATTCATCAAAGACAATGTCTCCACAAACGAAGACTTTGTTCAATCTTGGATCAAAGACTTTGTAGGCCTTTGATTTAGAAGAGTAGCCCACAAAAACGAGCAACTCACTCCTCGGCTCAAGCTTGCCTCTCGTGCCATTCGGAGTGTGTGTAAGCACGACACCCAAAGACACAAAGATGGGAAACAATACATTTCTCGCCATAAAGTGCCTCAAACGGAGTCCTGTGAGGGACAGTGGCTGTAAGACAACGGTTTAGAAGGTACATCACAATGTTGACCGATTCTGACCAAAGACATTCAGGCCTAGGAAGGGTGCCAAGGTGTCCCCCACATGGGAGATGCTGTCTGCCACGAGGCCCTCGTGGTCCAATGATCTATGGTTTTTGAGTCTCCGGATGGCTCAAGCTACCATGGGGGTGTGAAGAAGGTGGATGTGATGGTGGTGGGATAGGAGGTTGATCTGGTACCTCATACAAGGATTGTGCATGTGTGCCATATGGATGGAGATGTGATGGGTGTGGTTGGGCGTTTCTCCTGGATTTTCTTCCAGCCCTCAGGATAGTTCACACCTTTGAGAGATTGGTATAAGTCCTTGTATTGGCCCTTAACCTGTGCTCATTTCTTACATCTGGTTGTGTATTTGTTAATCCTTTGAGTATCTTGCTCTCGGATTTGGCCAATTGCAACCTCACGTAGGAGACGCTCACATGTTGTGCGGCATTCCTCGTCATACGAATCATTCTAGGGCATGGCGCCGGCGGGGGGTCTAGCGGTAGATTGGCTAGTGGATGGAAATGCAGCTATGGCAGAGGTGTGTAAGATTGTGGTGAGTGGAGAGGTGAGGTCAGCGAGTGGGAGATTAGTGAATACATATGTTAGTGTCGGTAGAAATGGTCGGAGTAAGTCGAGTCCCCATCATGGTGGAAGTGAATTTGGGTGTGGTGGGAGATGGGTGGTGGTGGTGAGGATGGTCGGGAAAAGCTAAGATTGAAGGAGAGAGAGGCATGGTCAGCTCGAAGGGGGCAGGTGGGAATGGTGAAAGCATGTATGGATGTGGCTAAAGCCGGAGATCCCATCAAATCTATAGAGTCGGATTTGAAGGTGGCTCTAGAGTATCCTCCGAAATAATGCCTCATAACAGTTCTCAATGGGAAGAACCGATGCCTTGGCTACAGGTCCACAGAATGTGCGAAACATCTGTCACACACTGGGCCCTAGCACTTGTAGCGGCATCATCCTTTCGTCTACCATTCATGGTCATGCGATGTCAGCAAATTAGGATCATCCAGAAAGTCCCCATGATGGGTCCCCTCGCACTCGGGAGCCTCCAGAGGGTGATCTGGAGAGAGAGAAGGCTATCGGTCGCGAGGTCTAGGCAAGGGCCCCACACCTAGAGCCTCAGCCATCGTAGCTCAATCAGTGTGGCTCAACAAAGAATGATGTCTGGGTTAAGTGCGGGAGTGGTGACCCATCATACGACAGATGAAGCAATGTCCAAGCATTGCCATGAGCACTCGGAGGGAAGGGAGTCCAACAGCCCGCATGGTTATAGCCACAGCTGAGGGTGGAGGACTCAAAAACCCGGCCAAGCATGTGACCAATCACCAGGAGGAGCGCCAACAAATACTCCTTTGGAAGCCCTGGAAAACATACGATGACTATGAAACTCGTGACTCCGGCCAATGGATCCGAATTAGGAGCGAAGCCATGACTCCAACGCACAAATAACACAAGTGCCTCTTGAATCACAATCAGGTCTGCGACAAAGTACTCTCTACCAAGGCCGGTGTGTCGATCTCGATCCTAGAGAATCCACTGCCTATTAACTCAACCATAGTTATTTGTCCGTGGTCCCCAACAAGGGTTGCCTCAAGGAGGTCTTGATCTAGCCGCGTCGGACCACTTGCCAACAAACTAGCACACAAGGATGGTCGCTTCCAAGGAAGAAGCTGAGGATGCTAAGAGATGGAGGTCCACTTTAGAGGAAAAGTGGCTAGAAACAAAAAAGGAGGGAAAGCAAGGGCTGCAGCCCTTCGCAATGACGAAGGGTGGATCGGGCAGTGAAGCGAAGGCTACAAGAGGTCAGCAGGCAGGAAGGGGGGAGGAGGGCGATGACCAAGAAAAGAAGCCGCGGGGGGGGGGGCACCAACAACACGCAAGGCGAAGGAGGAGCGTATACGAGAGAGAAGGGGGCATGGCAAAGAGATGCGGGGAGGCTGCAAAGCAGCACGGGACAGCGGGGGAGACCGGAGGCGCACACAACGCAAGGAAAAAGGAAAAGCGTGCATGGAGAGGGGGGGGGGGGGGGGGGGGGGGGGGGGGGGGAGAGGGGCGCACTCCAAGCTCCTTGCTATAGGGTTTAGTGCTGAGCTTAGCTATGGAGGCTTGAAGCAATAAGCAGCCATGGCTAAGAAACAGAAAGTGAAAGAGAGAGAGCTAGAAAGAGAAACATTGTGCTCAAGAGAGAGTGATAAACACGACTGAATGATACGACACTTGCTTGATTCAGTCCATGAAAGTAAATGTACCTTTATAGGTTACAAAGGTTATTCTATGACATCACTGCTTATGTCGGACACACAAATATCTACAAGTTATTCTATGACATCACTACTTATGTCACACAAATATCTAGATATTATTTGATACCCCTTTAAGAGGTGGTTCACACACACATACTTCCTCATTCATAGGAGTGGATTCACACACAGGTCAAACCTTGATTCCCAACAATCCCCCCCCTCAAGGGATTACCTCATATTGTCTCAAGGATAAATCTAGGCTCATGGCTCGGTCCCAAGGGTAGAGTACACACAAGGTCAGGTCAATCACTCACAACACACAACAACACCACACAGCTTTGGACTTTTAAAATCCCAATCATCATGAGAGTAGTTTGCTTCCTCTCCGAAAAGCTCTTTCTCCTCAATGATGTTGGCATCTGCCTTTTTGAGATAACACTACTTTTCACTATGGTGGTTTTTCCCACAATTTGCATAGCTTCTTTCAGTAACATTACTTTTCTGTATGATTTTTCCTACCACAAAGGGAACATTTCATACCTTTGAAGTTCATTGTGAAGAAGCAGTTGCCCCCCCTGCTTCTTTGTTCTTTATCTTCTCCTCCTCTTCCTTGATGGAGGTTATAACCCATTCCAAGGTGAGAATAGGCACGTTCTTCAAGGTCGTGATGAGGTTTCCATAGAGCTCTGGCATATACTTGATCAGGACCACTACGTCCACATCTTCCTCAACTTTGGCTTTGAGTGCACCAAGCTAGTTCATCGAGGACTTCATTTTGTTCTCATGTGGTTGCAAGATAATCCATTATCCATAGAACTCTATCTGTAGTGAAACATTACCCTGAGCTCTGAAGAGCTTATCCAACGCTTCATCGACCTCTTTGGATGTAGTGAAATCTACTACATGATGGATAAAATTGTCGGAGAGGGCAAGGGCTATTAGGCAAAAGGCTCTTTGATCCCTTAGTTTCCAAGCCTTTTGGACTGCATCTTCATCTTCAGTCATCTTATCTTCACCCTCGATAAAAGGCCAAAGATCTTCTCTCATGAGGCTGCCATGTGTGAAAGTTTTCTTCATCAAACTTCTCAATGAGCATATGGGAAGCCATATTTGGCAAAATGACGGGAACGTCTTAACAAAGTATGGAAACCAATGTCATTATCTAGTCCCTTACAGAGAATGTCCACAAATTTGGGTTTCTAGAAATTAGGGTTTTTGAATAATGAAGCTATAGAATGCTATCGCAACATCTTAATTCAAGGAACGCAGCTCGTATACAGAGGTGTTGATGACCAACATCGGCATCAGCAGGTCGTCATTGAACAATGGCAGCATTAGAATCAATAGGTCCTCGTCGAACAACAGCACAGCTTCCAAGAAGAAAGGGAGGCAAGAGTAGCACAACCTTACTTTGATACCATTTATAGGGTTTAGTGCTCAGCTTAGCTAATTATGGAGGCTTGAAGCAACAAGCAACCATGGCTAAGAAGTAGACACTGAAAGAGAGACGGAGAACTAGAAAGAAAGAAAGAAAGATATATTAACGTCTACAAGGGGCCAAACTGGCATACGAGACAAAACTACCAATACATCCAAAACTCAAGGAAACTAAATGTCCCGAGTAGAAAATTAAAAGCATAAACTGAAAAACAGCTAGCTATAACATGTGGCCAAAGAGGAACTAGTGGCCTGATACAACTACCAGAAAAAGGCATATCTGATAAAAGTGTGGAACTGGAAAAATGGTAGGCTATGGGAAGCACCTGAGATAGACTCATCCCATAATGTCCCGCATAGGTCGAGAGAGAAACACTATGCTCAAGAGAGAGAGAGTGATAAACACAACTGAATGATATAACGCTTGCGTGAATCGTTCCATGAAAGTACATGTACCTTTATACATTGCAAAGGTTCTTTTGTGACATCACTACTTATGTCAGACACACAAATATCTAGATATTAGTTGATACCCCTCTAAGAGGTGGTTCACACACACATACTTCCTCACTCATAAGAGTAGGATCACACACATGTGGTAAGACCTTCATTCCCAACACTTGCTTGACTCTACTTTCCTCTACAGGAAGAGTTTCATTCCCGCGGATATGGACAACAGGAGATTGTGCACATTCCGACATCTTGCTAAGCAAGAGACACTCCCAATGTCCCGCTGACCAGCACGACTAGGAAACCGACACGCTATTGATGAGCACTTACGTTACAGAGGATATCCCCTCTTCTACCACCTTACATCTTGACACACTAAGCAAGTTACCAGATACTTTGGAACCTAGAGCAAAACAACCGCATGGGAGCTCTACCACAAGTAACCAACCTGAACCATTATCCCTTCCCGTACCAAGGTTGCAACCCAAAGGTCTTGATTTGCCCCACCAACACTTGAAGAACCTCTCCCAAGACAAGCCTCATTGGCCACGAACAAAGTACAAAACCCTCGTGAAGTGAAGGAGAGGTGCCACAATAACATCTTTCCCTGCTAAAAAGGGAGGGCACGCTATCCAACTATCTTATCGCAGGATAGATGTAGTTCCTACTCCCGACCTATGCTCAGAGACCTGATCTCCAAGCACTAGTCAAAGATGGGAGATCATCAGTAGCATTGTTGCATGGCGTATATGGCAGACCTGGCGAGGTCATTGAGTGCATTCTCAACACCCCCCCTTGGCTGAGTTCATCCGCTCAATTTGGACTGATCTCATCCATACCCTCTGCGGTTAGTGGGGGAAGCTTCAAGGCGGTTCCAATCGCATGCATAGGCGGCGAGAGGCTTTTCTGTGCACATGGAGCCAGGATCCTTTTGATCTGTGGACGGCGAGATAACTTGGCATTATAGGCCTCCTGTTTTGCCCCTGCACCCCCCCCCCGGGCATAAAAAGGGAGGGCACGTTATCCAACTATCTTATTGCAGGATAGAAGCAGTTCCTACTCCCCACCTATCCTCAGAGACCTGATCTCCAGGCACTAGTCAAAGATGGGAGATCATCAGTAGCACTGTTGCATGGCGTATATGGCAGACCTGGTGAGGTCATTGAGCGCATTCTCAACACCCCCCCCTTGGCTGAGTTCATCCGCTCAATTTGGACTGATCTCATTCATACCCTCTGCGGTTAGTGGGGGAAGCTTCAAGGCGGTTCCAATCGCATGCATAGGCGGCGAGAGGCTTTTCTGTGCACATGGAGCCAGGATCCTTTTGATCTGGACGGCGAGATAACTTAGCATTATAGGCCTCCTGTTTTGCCCCTGCACCCCCCCGCCTCCCCGTGCGCGGGCGGCCCCGGCAGGTTGTACCAGGTAGTTTCCCTCCAAGAGTGGCCAGCCATGGAGGGAACACCCTCCCCGGTTTCATATTCACCTCTTTTGAGGCTCTCAGCATGTACATGTAGCCTTTGGCTGTTTAATTTCTACCTAATGCAGGATCTTTCCAGTGTGTATCTTGGGGAAGGGGGGGGGGGGTTGGTGGGCGAAGGGGGATAAGAGATAGAATATTGAAGAAAGCAGACAAAAAGAGTCAAAGAAATCATGAGTGTTGTGAGAAAATTGAGGAAAGCAGTAAAAAGAGGAAGGCAGTTGTGCAGGAATCCATGAGATGGAGAAGTTCTCACAATCCAAGCTGACGTTTCCACCTACGTCTCCTTGAAAAGAGATGAGGAACAAAGACAAATGTCGAGGAAAGCTCGCAAGAGAGTCAGAAAGAGATATGAAAAGGAGAACATACTAAAGAAAGCAGCACAATGAAGCAAGTAGAGTTCCCATGATTGGCCTTGGAGTCCTCTAGACAGGAGGGCGATAGCACTTGTTGGTATGCACACATCACTAGTTGGTTTGAGTTAACATGGCTTTGGGATGGACTGCCTCCCCCCCTTTGAGTATAGCTTGGACTTCCCCTTCCTTGATCTCTCATGGCAGGAGATCAACCGCATCATCCATCTAGATGTGACTAGACTTCATACAAACCGGACATGGATATCCCCAGCCGAGCTTTCCCCAAAGCTTCAATACAGAGAGCATTTCTTGAGGATCACTAGGGATGTTTTCATTCAGAGGCCTAGTTATCTTGAGCATTTCTTGAGGATCATAGGGATGGTTCCATTCAGAGGCCTAGTTATCTCCACAGACACATGTCCCACGCTATAACCAATCCCATTGGTCAGCTGAGGATGTTGTCACACCGCCTTTGGATTGAGACAGGCACAGCAGAGGGCATCCGCCAAGACAGACGGATATGCAGGCTATTTAGTACTGGGGAGACTAATCTGAGGAGTATTACATACTTGATGCCTAGTTTACTATGAGATATGTAGATGTTGCCACCGTCTCAGCAGGGAGGGGTTTGGGCCCTTGTCACATGTGATGCATTACTAAGATCAGACATACTTGGGAGTCTGGGACACCTTCTGGAGTCCTCCGAGAGAGAGCACAGTCCCTGCAAAGAGCCAGACGCCCCAACTCCTGGCAATCCAGACTCTCCAGTCGCCAGCTCTAGCTCCTCGCCTTGCTTCAGTGCTATAGAGAGGCAGACCCACAGGTGATAGAAATTGAAGCCAAGCACACAGTTCATGAGGAAGACGACACATTATGAGCCCGGACACATGAGGTTCTTCTACGGCTAACCTTAATGTCCAAACAAGAAGGTCTCCACCCCTATCTATCCTTTCGGCAGCTAGCCTTTTAATTTTTTCATGTTATCCAGTTTACTCATGGATCACATGTAACACGTTTTTCGTCTCATACACCCTTTGAATCTTTTATAGAAGTTAATGGCATCTTTCTCTCTCGACAGCTGCAAATACAGGATATCCTTCAACGATATGGTGAGCTCCCATCACAGAGGGAAGATGCTATGGCTGCTTTGCACTCTATTCTGGAGGAGGATGGTATCATTGTATGACCACATACTTTCATCATATAGCATCACATGGATACTTTAACTTATGTAGCTAGTTTCATACAGTTTTTCTTTCCATGGTTTACTATTCATCATGGATACATTGTAGTTGTTGAAAGGCATGGTGGAGCTAGAGAGAGAGAGAGAGAGAGAGAGAGAGAGAGACTCAATGTAACAAACACAGACAACAATCACTAGAATGAGTGGATGTACAAATGGTGAGAAGAGTGAAGTACAAGGGCTGAATATATAGGAGTGGAGAGAGGATAGATGTGGTGTATAGAATGCCACGTAGGCACACATATCTACCACAAGTGAAGAGATAAGATAAGTGAGTTGGTGGGGGTTCAGACAAGGGCAGACAGCACACATATGAAGCTCCGAAATACCCAACAAACCCCCCTTCAGAGTGAAGATGGAGATGCATCAAAAAAAAACCATCAAAAGCTAAAATGACCTCCAAACTGTACCAGGTCATCTACTAGTCGTGTTCACTATGCCAACTCAGAGACTTAAGTTTGAGCATCACTCAGAGGCTATACTAGGCACTCTCATGGCATCCGTACAAGTGTGGACACAGGCTCCAAGTCTAAGCATGCATGCACGACGACTCAGAGGGCTAGGTGACCACAAACTCAGAGGGCTAGGTGACCACACTACCCACATCCTAGAACCATTGTAGGCCTGATTCATAGGAGCATCACCCTTAGCGGTTTTCACAACCCCCCTGGCGCCTGTCACGGGTTTAAAGGATTTTTCATGGCTCCGGTTATTTAGGTGAACATACACGGGATACTAGGATTAAAAAACACACATGAAAGATATAGGTAATCAATTTTCGGATTACTACTCCGTGCAGAGAACCCATTATTACAACACATATAAAAGTAAGATAAACATTTTTCGGATTTTTCGGAGCCGGAGAAATGGATAGTCTGGGAGAATATCCAAGTGGCGCTACAAGTAAGATAAACATTTTTAGGATTTTTCGGAACCGGGAAAATGGATAGGTGTGCTGGAGAATATCCAAGTGGCATCTGATAGTTTCAAAACGAAACCAAGAGGCTACGTCTTCTGCTCAAGAAGTTACTGCATGCCAATCCGATCAGTGGAGATCTCCAGATGCTGGAAATTGTGTACAATTTTCCGGGTTCGAAAAGAATGACCGTGCAAACGGCCATTATGCCAAAAATGCTTGCACAAAGAAACAATAACTTTCTGCCTATTAATTTTTAGGGATAGGTGTGAACAAGGTATTAAAAATTTCGCAAGGTTTTAAGATCCTCGGAAATTTTCGAAGTGGCTGGATAGGGGCGTGAAAGGAAAAAAGAGACTTAGGATCATAAAAAAATCTTCTCTCTTCTGAATGACGCCACGCGGATGAATTTCCTCCACAACTGGGAATGCCGGGTGCTGCGTGGACGACTCTTTTGCCTTCTTCCTCTGCTCGTGGCACGCGTTTGCCTCTTGCTACTGCACAGACGATTTGCGCATGGCTGCAAACCTGCAGCCTCAACACTCCTTTGCTGCTTTTCTCTGGTGCTGCATGCTGCTTTGCTTGTGCTGTTCCCGTTGTGGTGCCTCCTTCAGCCCATGCTAGAGCTCAATATACTGGTCGCGCCCACGATCTCCAGCCATCTAGGGACTATCTCTGCACTTAAGATTGGCCGGCTCTCTTTGTTGCTTGCTTGCAGCTAGGTCTTAAGAACCTTGATTTGTAACTTTGAATTTGGCTGCACTTTGCGTTGCTTATGTGCTTGTATAACAGCTCAAGAATGGCAGCAATTTGGTGTGTTTGCTGCTTATGCCCTTCTTCTCAACTCTTCTCCTGACTTGCTAAGCCTGTTGTAGCATGAAGATGGGCGACTTGCCTCTGCAGACGATGCTTCTCTGTACTACAGCAATGACGACCTTGAAAGATAGACCTGCTCACAACTGTGCCACTCCCTCGCATGCAACCCTATCACTTCCAGAACTCCAGCCCAACGCTTAAGACTCAAGAGGGAGAAAATGATTAAACTAATCTAGTAAAGTAGAGAAGCATAAACCTAGAGTGCTGAATCAATGAAATGCTATGCGCCTGAGGTGCTCACACTAAAATAAATCCCTAATGATTGTGATTAAAGCAAGATAAGAAACGCGCCTTAGGTGCACGACATTTCTCCAGGCCACTTTCTCAAAAGCAAGCATATGTGAATGACCCCGAGTGTCGTCTTGAGGAGAAAAGGAGTTATTAAAATCCCCACAAATAAGCACATTGGACAACTAAGGATACCAACTCATAAAATGCCACAAATGAGTTTGACAGGCTAAAACTGTACGGGCATACATAGAGCCAAACTCATAGAGCTCCCCATTGAGCATGCACTGCAAATTGCCATCCAGATCATTATAAGCCACTGTAGGCTATAAAATTTTCTTGACCAGCACACAAACACCAAACAAAGAACTCAAGCCAGCACAGTATATACACTAACCACCAAAGAAACCTACCTTGCCAACAACTTCATTCTGGTTATGTTCTTGAAAAAACATGATATCAGGATGCAAACAAGCCTTTCGAGGTTCCAATAATGCTAGTAGTTCCTCCAAGACTCTGCTCTAGTGTATACTTTTCAAAGCCAGAGAGTTTCCAGTGTCAGCATTTCTGCCAGACCACTGCAAGTGTGATAGGATCTGTTTCCAATCCTGAATAAGCCTGGTGGAATACAGACAACCAGGTATTTTACCATTAAAAAGTCCAAGAACAATGCCCCAGTGTGTAGGGATCCAGTTGCCAAATGCTAATGTTCTCATATTTGCACATAAGGTGGCTAGCACGATTGCCCATGGCTGTTTTTGTTGCAGAAAATCGGGAATCATAGTGGCTTCTCTCGCCAAGACATGATAATGCAAGTTAAAAATATTCAAACCACCATGCATCTTAGGCGTACAAATAAGTGAATTTCTATCGATTTCATGAGAATCTCTACTGGACTCGAAAAGGGCTTTCCGCCACCTGAAATAAACAAACAACCGGATAGAATCTCGAAAGAAGAGCAACTGATTCCAAGCATGATAGATAGTCCACAATGCCAAGAATCTGATCCAATCAAGGAAGTCTATATAGTCTGGTAGGGGAGGAGAAAGGCATATTCCACACACACACACATGTATGTGTGTTCATATACATATAGTGCACACACCCGCTCCTCACTATGTTGTGCACCCCCCTGCTGTGGAGAACGTTCCTTGCCACCTTATGCACCTCCAAACCTATGCAGCTCAACAAACCAGCTGCTTCCCACCAGCTTTGCTAACCTTATCCCTCATTTGCAAAAACCTGCTGATTGTCTAAACTCAGAGATATACAGGGATGTCAGCTTGTTGATGCATGAACCTTTTGTTCTTCATGCTGTTAGGTTGTAAAACTGCACCATCCTCATCCAAGACATTCATGGTGTTATCTTAAAAACTGTCCCATCCTCATCCAAGCCACTCAACTAGCTGCTCCTTGTATGTCTTGTTTCTTCTTACCTCTTGACTCAACCAGCTCACATGATTGAGAAAGGTAGTTCACTCAATACCCTTGATAAACAAGTAAATATGCACAGATGTGGGCCAAAACATTGCTCACCTCCTCCTTTCCCAATGTAAAATGGAAAGGTTCATCACTTTGAAGTGGTATGAAGTCATTATCTCCGTGCTCTTTCCAGCTCAGCCTGATTTCAAGTGGAGCCAAACAAATTAACAAAAAACACAGAATGTTGAAAATTTCATAAAAATACCTTCCTTAAATCAGACTGCTAGAATATGTAATCAACAACATCAAACAGAGGAGGTTTTCCAGATGCAAATGCTTCAAACTATGTGAAGCAACTAAAACTAGAGGACTAAGAACACAAGACCAGTAATAGCCACACCACCAGTCATAGTCCCCATCTTTATTTATTACAGCCTGTTTTATCAACAAGATTAGCCTACAATAAATTTTTGAAAACATAACTTGTAGTGGTGGTTGCCGTTGGTGCTTTCGAGGCCTCTTAGGAGTTATCTATGTTCTAGATGTAACCATGTGTGTGTAAGTTTGTGAGCATGCAAGTGCATGTGCATGTGCCTATTGAGCAGACATGACCAAAGGGCACATGCACTTGCATGCTCATAAACTTTGGAGGGCTTCTTTATTTGTACAGTGAAGTAATAGAACAAAGCCTTTACAAAAAAAAGCATGTGCATGTGCCCATGCACCCCATGCTCATGTGTGGGTGTGTGCATGTGCGTGTGAGCATATGAACAATCTTTTGCCTACCATGACAAGTAAATTTTGTGCTTTTACTTCCTTAACAAAACCATCTACAAAATGTAGCAACTACTTTGTAGTGGAAAAAAGATTTAAAAATTTGTTGATATTGAGGAGTGTTAAAAGGTGTTACCCCACCTTATAGTAAGCTAGAAAATGCATGCACACAACCCCTAGCAAAGAAGCATATTGTAGTTTAGACAGTGTCCCTGTACAGTTTCTAAACATCCAAGCACATACATGATTATGCTATTGAATATTTTTACAGCGTCAAAACATCGTTAGAGAACCTTAAATGCTTCCAATACATACAAGAGCCATACAAGAGCTACGTGAAAGTGCACATTACAAGCATGGGTAATGAGACATAGTCTCTAGATCATATTGATATTTGGCATGGGGTATTATTTTTTAAGGTTAATATTAATAAAACAATGGGTGTGTAGGTTAAGTCTTTGCAAGCATCAAAGTGCATTCCCAAAAAAAAAAAATACTCACCAGACTCTAACCTCGTATGGTTGCCTCGGAGTTTCCCAACCTTCACCTTCTCTCATAACCTATAAAAGTAAGACCATTGATCAACTTTCTCAATGGCAACCTTGCAGTTGGCTCTCACATTCAAATGAGTGCAGCTAAGCAGTTGACTTTCTCGGTGCCACAAAAGGGAGAAAATATGTTAAGTTGATATTTTCAAACAATCAACTCCTATTTGATGCATAACAAAGTTTTTTATAAAACTATCAACAAGAAAAATGATTGAACTCAAAAGATTAAGTTTTAAACTCCCTAAGGACTACGACCAAACGCTGAGAGTCCACCCCCCCCCCCTCCTTCACATGTCCCTCTGCCTCACACCCCCACTTCACCGAGCTCTCCTTGTACCCCTTCGCCCAGCATCGCAACCCCACTTCACCCAACTCTACATGCGCCCCCGCCTTCTTTTTGTGTTGTATCCCCTTGCACCCCCATTGGCCTTCCCTCATATGTTGGCAAATGGGCCACATTGCCAGAGCCTCTCCCCGACGGCATGCCGCCACCGGCCATCCCTCTCACTAGCACGAGACCTTGTCCCCCAGCGCAAGAGCCCTGCTTGATCATCGCATGTGGCAGCCGCCTACCCCCCTCCAATCCCCTCTTCCCTCTCCCCTATTAGGTTTTCGGGCAAATAAATAAAGCATAGAAAGCACAATCGAGCTGCTCAAGTGTAGAGAGGGTGAAGCACACAAACTTCCACAAGTTGCATTCCTTGATAAGAAAGCAACTACACACCTTTTGTACAAAGATAATGAGCGGTCCATGTCGCCATTTGTATGGTAGTGATGTGTGGACAAAGACTAATAATGGGACGGGGCACTTTTTCCCTCCTTAGGAGGTTTTTTCCCCGAGCATGTTTACATACTCTTATGAGGGAGTGTGCCGCTTACCCAACCCCCCCCCCCCCCTCAAAACCCCCTTTCCATCTCCCCTATTAGGTTTTCGGGCAAAGAAATAAAGCATAGAAAGCACAATCGAGCTGATCAAGTGTAGAAAGGGTGAAGCACACAAACTTCCACAAGTTGCATTCCTTAATAAAAAAGCAACTAAACACCTACTATACAAAGATAACGAGCAGTCCATGTCACCATTTATATGGTAGTGATGTGTGAACGAAGGCTAACAATGGAACGGGGGCACTTTTTCTCTCCCTAGGAGGTTTTTTGCCACGGGCATGTTTACACACTCTTATGTGTGAGTGTGTAAGTGACCTTATCATGTCACTTCACTTGTACTTTATGCATTCTCATCAATCTACATTGAGTGTTGTGCTTCTCTCTATCTTTACTTGGTTGCTACATCTTTGTGTGTGTTGCCACCTTTGCCTCCACTCCAACAATGGGTATCACAGCAGGTTCTCTTGGCTCTCGCCTCCCTTGTTTGCTCTCATCATCACCTCCTCGAGCTGCTCTTCTGATTGCCTCAGATTGATGTGGAGGAGGTGTATCCGAAAGTGTGTCGCTAACTTCGTTAACGGAGTTTTTGCGCCTTTCAGTATGTTTCGGGCGCGTTGCCCATTTGCATGCTATGAGGTTTTTGCAGACATCCTGAAGGACGAACCGTCTTTGGTTTTCTACAGTACAGTAGCATAAATTTGGTGTGCATATGCCATAAGTGTTACAAGGCCAGCATTGCAACTTCTCCATCATCATCGACATCGCATCTTCGAGCTCATCATCAACAGCTTCATCAGCATCACCATCATGGTCATCGACTTTTGCGTTCTTGCTCTAGTAACGTTTATACACTCTACACTCCGCCACTTTTCATACACTTGAGAGGTCTCTTCGTCCTCATAAGTGATTTGCTGGCAGCCATCTCGATTGCAATCAATGGGCATTGAAAATACTTACAGGTTATTGAGATATTTATAGTTTGTGTCAACGATTTGTTATTTACACGCTAAAAAGGGAGGCAAGGATATATTTGGGATACTTTCAACTCAAGATAAGATTGATGGGACCAACTACCAGTTATGGTTCTATATGATGCATCATGTATTGGTTGCCAAAGGGCTTTAGAATGTGAGGCACACCATGTCTCGTCAGTACAGTGGATAGTACAGGTACTTCAAATGATGATACTAGTTCAGATGTAACTATGGCATCCACCTCCGTACCTCTCACAACGAAACAAGTCAGGTGGGATGCACAGGCACATGCATTGGTGGCACTTTCCATAAAAAAGAGCATTATTCCTCATATTCGCTCATGTTAAACTGTCGTGCAGGCTTTGGATGCCCTTGTTATGGTTAACTAGGTGCATAACGAGACATGTGTGGCCTACTTGTGCAAGCAGTTAGAGCCCAAGCATATGAATAAAGGAGACTTGATGAATGAGTTTCTCACAAGGATCAAAGATCTCAAAGAGCAGCTTGCATGTATTGATAAGGCGTATTCGGACAGTTCATTGGTGTCTACTGTTCTCCCAACTTTACCGGATTCATACAAAGGTTTTGCATCCACACTTTGGCTCACAATGAAGGGTAAGCCAAGTGCCCTTATGTTTGATGAGTTAGTTGCAGTGCTTTTGCAAGAAGAGCGATTCCGGAAAAAGCGAACTCAGTATGCATATGGAAAATCAGGTATTGGCTGCCAATCAAAAAGGTAAAGGCAAAGCCTTCTCTTAGGGCGACTACAAGCCAAAGGCAAAATAAGGCCAATCTTCTAGCAAGAATGCCAAGAAGGAGGCGATAAGCCTAAGAAGAAAAACAAATACAACTATTGTCGAAAGCTAGGTCATTATATCAATGAATACAGAAAGAGACTACATAGTAATGTATGTGGCCCTATGAGGACACCATCGATCAGGGGATATCTCTACTTTATGACTTTTATTTATGACTACTCCACACACACCTGGGTGTATCGTTGAAGGCAAAGGCAGAGGTTTTTACATGCTTTAGACACTTCGTTTCTATGGCTGAAAAATTTTGTGCATGTAAAGTTAGCACTCTTCGTACAGATCAAGGGGAGGGAGTATATGTCAAATGAGTTTCATGCATATATGGTTGAAAGAGTCATAAAATTTCAATGCATGGTGCCTTACAGACCTCAGCAAAATGTTATGGCCAGAAGGAAAAACAAATCTCTCATGGGAATGGCATGTTGCATGGTTAAAGGCCACGATTTGCCTTCTGCTTTTTGGTTGGAGGCAGTTATGTATGCCACTTATGTGCTAAACAAGTACCATACCAAGGCCTTGCAAACAATTACCCCTTCTAAAGCCCGAAATGGCAAAAGCCCTCTGTCGCTCATTTGCGTATTTTTACTTGTCTTACTTATGCTTTTGCGCCTGAGCAACAATGCAATAAGCTGGATGATAAGAGGGTAAAATGCATTTTTGTGGGATACCACTGAAAAAGCAAAGGATATAGACTTTACCATCCGGCCACAAGGCGGATTTTGGTAAGTAGAGATGTTGCCTTTGTTGAGAACTCAGCTCAACCCATGCTTTTATGCAAAAAAAACAGCAAAATGTATGGTCATAGGACATCTTTGATACACTCCTACCTTTGTACAATGTTGAACAGCCATATATGGAGCAAATGAATGCTCCACAAGGTGCTGCAAAACAGTCCATACCAGTTGACAAAAATCAGCTCAAATTTCAGCCCACAGATCAGGCTATTGATGAGGCAATTGTGGATGACGCGATGAATAAGGAAAGGACACCATACAAACATCCAAGCATATGCCAAAATGGTTGGTGCAGACATTGCCGGACAGAAAATTGGCTACTCCTTTGCCTAGCGAGACACGTGTAAGTTCTCATCATGGATCTTATTCTTTTGTGGAATCACGCTCTCATTGCCAGTATATGCAATGAAAAGGAACCTCTTTTCTTTGAGGAAGCACAAGAAAATGATCATTGGATACAAGCCATGCAAGATGAATACGACACAATTCTCAAAAATGACACTTGGTATTTGGTGGAGTTGGCTCATGGTAAAAAGGCCATTGGTATGAAGTGGGTTTATAAACTTGAGCGTAAAGCTGATGGTAGCATTGACCCTACAAGGCAAGGCTTATTGCAGAGGGTTTTGCTCTAGAAAAGGACATAGATTATGATAAGACCATTGCTCCCACGTCTCATATGACTACAATCCGGTGTATTATTACATTGGCAGCACATCATGAATGGAATGTACATTAGTTGGATCTCAAGACTGCTTCTTGAATGGCGATTTGCATAAGGAGGCTTATGTATCTCAGTCTCGTCGTGGTTTTGTTCAAAAGGAACAAGAGTCTAAAGTACACAAAAGGCTCCCAAAGTATAGTATGAGAAGATAAATGCATACTTGTTTGCAAATGGTTTTTGCAATAGTCCAACTAAGAGTACTCTCTATGTAAAGATGAGTAAGAATTGTTTTTGGGTCATCATTTTATACATTGATGACATGCTGCTCACATGCTCTAATAAGGACAAGATTCAACCCTTGTGGCTGAATTAAATGTGTCATTTGAGATGACAGATGTGGGCTCGTTGCATTATTATTTAGGCATGCAGTTTATGCCTAGCGTGATAACAATATTGTGATGTTGTAGTCAAAGTACATACAGAAACTTCTTATACAATTTGGTCTTGAATAATATAAGCTTATTGCTATACCAGTAGAGACAGGCGCTAGGCTCAGTCTCCAAGATGCAAGTGAACCATTTAATACATCACTTATCCGTAGGATGTCGGGTGCCTCATCTACCTATGCACAATACAAGGCTAGACATTCAGCTTAGGGTCTCCCTATTAAGCAAGTTTATGCACGGTCCCAAAAGCAAGCATTGGCAGGCTACCAAGCAAGTATTCTAATACTTACATGGCACTCAGTCCCTTGGGTCATTCTATGCTGAGAGAGGTGATATTCAACTACATGCTTTCAATGACTCCACACGAGCCGGATGCTATGACACGTGAGTGTCCACTAGTGGATTTTTCTTTCATCTTGGTGATTCATGTATATCATGGCTCAGTAAGACGCAGCCACCAACGGTGGCCACTTTAACCTGTGAAGTAGGGTACAGGGTAGCTTTTACAGAGCGGGTGTGGAGTGTGTGACTTGGACAGCTTTTGGCATATCTTGGTGTTGGACAGCGATCCCCCACCTCCATCTTCACTAACAGTCACAGTGGTCGTTGCCAGGAACCCAGTATTTCATGCTCGCACAAAGCACATTGAGGTGCATTATCATTATGTCAGGGAGAGGATCACTGTAGAAGAGACTAGCTTGGCTTCTATCTCTACACATGACAATGTAGCAGATATGTTCACCAAGGCTCTCTCACAAGAGAAGTTAGAAGCTTTTTGCAAAGCTTTAGGCTAATTGCCATTTGGGGATTGATCAGCCACATGATCTTTGTACATGTTCACATCATCACTACAAGGGGGATTTGTAGCCATTTATATGGTAGTGATGTATGGATGCAAGTTAATAATGGGACAGGACACGTTTTCCCTCCTTGGGAGGTTTTTCCTCCCACGCGTGTGTACACACTCTTATAAATGTGTGTGTAACTTATCATGTCACTTCACTTATGCTTCACTCATTCTCATCAATCTACTTTGAGTGTTGTGCTTCTCTGTATCTATGCTTGCTTATTGCATGTGTATGTATGTGTGCTACCTTTGTCTCCACTCCAAAAGTCCAACCTCACAGCACGATGTGTCACACTTACTCCATTGTTGGTTTACATGGTACTAGGGTGATGGCTATATGGGTAAGAGAAAGCAAAAAAGAAAGATATATTAAACCTCTTCGAAAGACCCAATGGATCCATGAGACCAAAAGTGATACAGTAGTGTCTATGTAATCTCATCATGGTACAAAAGAAAACAAAACTAGAGCTATGAGCTGGGAATGTCAAATCCGAACCAGCCTATGGAGCTAGCCCCCCGGTGGGGGGCCATCAAGGATATCAAGCATGGGGGTAGCCTATAGAAGGCTCTGAGATCCACTCGACGTAGGAAGGAGAGAGAGAGAGAGAGAGAGAGAGAGAGAGAGAAGAAAGAAAGTTATACTAATGTCTTCAAAAGACCCAAAGGGTCTATGAGACCAAAATGATGTATACATAATGTGCATGAAATCTCGTCATGGATGAAATAAGAAAAAGCAACATTAAACTAAAGAGAGAGAGAGAGATGAAAAAGCTATAGGGTGAGCTAGATTGCATAACTCAATGATGATACAAGAATTATTTTAATTCAGTTTTTCGAGGACTTCCCGAGTAGAGAATCCTTGACTCACACACAGGATAAGGAGAACACCCCGTTGCAGCCAACCGGCACCCACTGCCCCAGCAACAAAGAAAGACAATGGCATCGTGGTTGCATTCATATTGAGAGGGTTCTTCAAGCGCTTGACCGGCAAGTCGGATGGCATGCGAGGGGCATTCCTTCATCCTTGGATCCCCCCCGGACCCTTCCTTTCCAGGAAGAACAAAAGATTTTCTTGGCATTTTAGGCCTCCAATGTGGCTTTCCCCCTCCCCCTCTGAACCTCCCTCCGAGAGCAACCAGCCATGGAGGGAGTTTCCCCTTTCATGTTTTTGTATACATTGATTGCATTTTTGCAATGTTTCTACTCTGCCAATCTAATAGGGTTTTTCATTAACTAATGAAAGGATCTTCTCTTTTTTTCTTTTTTCTTTTTTTTTGTGTGTGTGTGTGTGTGTGTGGGGGGGGGGGGGGGGGGGGGGGGGGGGGGAGATGAAACTTCTTAGTGATGTTTGACTATTAACCCATCATATGTAGTGTTGGAATTGTCAGAGTCTTAGTGGTGTGACAGGTTATTAGGTCTTTTAGGTGTGAACCACCTCTTAGTAAGAGTCAAAAGATAGGGCCTTGGTGCCTATAAAAGGGTATTGTACTTGGTGGTTTCATTATGCTTTCATAATACAATCATGCTTGTGTTGTGCCCATTGCTTCTCTCTCTCACTCTCTCCTCCATCTCTCGGCACCATGTAAATCTCCAACATGGAGTGCTTATTCCAGTACTCTAGAGAAAATGTTGAGCTAACCAAACTCTCGCAGTGCAAAGAAGAAGATGGATCAAGCTCGAGCTCCCGCTTGCTCACATAGCAGCCCCCACCCATTTGTTGTGCCCCATTGAGTCCCCTTTCAGCACGCCCTACTCCTAGCTACCCTTGCCCATTTTCTTGCCCTAAGCTCCACACCCCCCCCCCGCCATGTTCATGTTGCTCCGCCTTGCACCCCCCTCTATTCGTGATCCCCCTCTTGGCCCCTCCTTTTCCGTCCCCCTCCCCATTTTGGTTTTTCACTCTACCAGTGCAAAGAAGAAGATGGATCAAGCTCGAACTCCCGCTTACTCACATAGCAGCCCCCACCCATTTTTTGTGCCCCATTGAGTCCCCTTTCAGAACGCCCTACTCCCACCTACCCTTGCCCATTTTCTTGCCCTAAGCTCCCCCGTCCTCTTGCATGTGGCCTCCACACACCCCCACCCCCCCCCACCCCGACAATCCCCCCTTCCCCACTTGTTTCCCGCCTCTTGCAATCCACTCTAGTTGGCAAGGAGGGGCATAATTGTCCAGTTTATTAGTGATGGATATATCCAGAGTAAGTTTGAATTGAACACCCTCGCAGCGAAGACCGTGTCATTGAGCATGCTAGCAATGCGACCTCATAGGTATACTTCACCAAGTGGAAGCATGGTTCTCTCCGGACTCAAACCCGTTGGTATAGGTGTTGCATGTGTGGAAGCCTTGCTATACTGATCCACAGCCCTAAGCATGATTAAGAACATTGATGCCGATTAACACATGATTAAGACAGAGGGGAGAGAAGAAGAGAGAGATTGGGTGTCAAGGTTTTCTATATTAATATGGTACAAAAAGGTCACGTAGATGCTTGTACATGACTTAGGCCTATGGTCAACTCCATAGGGGTGAACCTGGCCCTTCTACATGACTTCTACTGATGCTGTGGAATGAATGAATGATGAACTACTGAATTGATGATGTGATCATTGCTGAATTCGGAATTATGCTTATATATATATATAAGCTGAGGTATGCAATCGGCCAACTGCTAATTCTTGTCGGCCTGCTGTGGACAAGAACCTAAATGAAATACTTCATTAAATATGCCTTTTGACTGCTGCCCCTGCCACACCTGTTGCCCACCTTCTAGCCCTTAGCCAACTGATATATAGAGGCTTGCTGCCAGCCCACATACCCCCATGTACCTTCCCATGATTCTGCTGATGTTAATGTTGACAATGATGAAGATAATGATGCCGTAGATAATGCTGATGTTGCTACTGACAATGATGGTACTGATATTGATACTACTGCTAATGGAGATGCTTCTGATGGTACTTAAACTACTGGATTAGTCAAGGATTAAGATGTTCATGCTAAAAATTAAGCCATGGCATGAGAGTGCACGTGACATTCCCTTCTGCTAAACTTGATGACGGGGTGGACACTGTGTCATCCTTCCTCGCTGCACTTCTACTGACTTTGACTTACTGACTTCGACTTTAACATGCTATTGACTTTTGACTTTAACTGATATTTTTGTCTGAACACCTTCACTCCTGATCTCTACTTCCAAGTCTTGCTGAAGAATTGAGCATTTGTGCAACTGTTGTCCCCTTGCCTGCTTTCTCTTACTCTTAACAAAGTGTCGGGTCACCTGCCGGAACAAATCATGCCTGTTGCTAGGCCTTTGGAACTAATCTGAGAGCTTAATGATGTATTGGTTCTATGTACATACCCTCAGGGAATGCTTCCATCTACTACCCTGCTACATTCGTGCTGGAACTATGCACCTTCCTTGGGACAATGCTTAGTGGACTGAGCCTGAATGCTCTGATACCAATGTTGCATGCACGGAAGCCTTGCTGTACTAATCCACAGCCCTAAGCTTGATTAAGAACATTGACGCCGATCACATGATTGAGACAAAGGCGAGAGAAGAAGAGAGCGATTGGATGTAAGGTTTTCTATATTAATATGGTACAAAAAGGTTAAATAGATGCTTGTACATGACTTAGGCCTATGGTCAGGACCCTGGCCCTTCTACATAACTTTTACTGATGCACTTTTGACTGCTGCCTCTACCACACCTGCTGCCCAGCTTCTAGCCCTTAACCGACTGCGGTACAGAGGCCTGCTGCCAGCCGACAGACCCCCTGTACCTTCCATGATGCTGCTGATGTTAATGTTGACGATGATGAAGATAATGCTGCTGTAGATAATGCTGATGTTGCTACTGATGGTGATGGTACTGATACTGATTCTACTGCTAATGGAGATGCTTCTGATGGTGCTTAACTGCTGGATTATTCAGGGATGAAGATGTTCATGCTAAAGATTAAGCCAGGGCACGGGCGTGCACGTGACATTAGGAGTGTCACAGGATTCATGGTCTCACAGCTTGTCGTCTATCAGCCTAAAAAGCTAACCAATCACAAACTATCCACAACCTGCTGCTCATGAGGCTGCATCTACTGTACATCATGCATGTCCACAGCCAAAGCCACCCCATCACGATGTTTAGCCCTAGGAACAGTCCAAAAGTGTACATGTGATCAATAGCTCAAGGCCCTGGTGAAGAAGCAAGAAGTTGATTACCCTGTTGTGCATGATCATAGTAACAGCGCTTTTTGTACAGAAACCTATGCCCAAACAGTTTCTTAAAAAATTCCAAACAAACTATATAAAAAAAGCAGGCTTCCAACTTTAACCCTCACTTACTCCACTTTAAGGTATTAAAAAACACAAAACATGTGTCTCTGCGCTTTTTTTATGCCCAAATTGTAACTCTCACATGTGCTCTCATTTGATCACCCAAGTTGTAGCTCTCGTAAAACGTGTGCTTTTTTTAAATCGCCCATATTGCAGCTGTCACGCCAAATTTGCCTCAGACCTTGCTTCTTTTTGAAGCATGGTGCAAGAGCAAGAGACTTCTATAACATACCATGTATGCCGCCTCTTCAATAGGTGCACCCAGCTGAACCATACACAGGGCCATGTAGAAGTGCCTGCGCCAACACCATACATGCACATATATGTATGCATGCATGTAGGTATGTACACATACACATACACACTTGCATATGCTTATCTTTATTTGTATACACACTTTCATATTCTCCTGGCCGACCAACAGTCGGCCAGTCAATAAGTTTATTGCAAAGCCTATAAAAAGCAACTTTGCTCATTGTTTAGACGATTCAGTCCAGCCAGGACTGAGTCATAACATGGACATGAAGTCTGTTGATGTAGGCTGCTGCAAAAATGAACATGCTAGGCCCTTCAATTTCGCCACGGGATGCCCCAAAAAAATGAACATGCTAGGCCCTTCAATTTCAATGCAGGAGCTCGATTTTTGCAAAAGCCCCAATTTTTCAAGAATGCAGGGGTTGTAATTTGATGATTGTTCACTAAATTTCAAAAAAGCCCCGATTTATAATGCTGTGGGAGCTTCAATTATGCAAAAAACCCCCAAATTTCTGATTGTGCAAGAGCTTTAATTGAAGGATTTTACCATTAATTTGGAGAAGCCCCAAATCTGATTTTTTACCAAGTACATGTTTTTATAGGTTGCAAACCTTTATCTTTTGACTCTCACAAATCACACTCACATATGGGGACATGACACATGGCACACACTTATCTTATCCAGATAAAAGGGTGTTCACACACATGTAGCCACACTTACACATACATGAGGTGTTCACACCTATACAAACACATATAGATAGTTACACACATACTGACACGTACAGAGGGTGGAGCTAAATTGCACGACTCAAAGGTTGATTGATTTGATTGATATTTTGAAGTACACCAAGTACATGTTTTTATAGGTTGCAAACCTTATCTTTTGACTCACACAAATCACATCCACATATGGGGACATGACACATGGCACACACTTATCTTATCCAAATAAAAGGGTGTTCACATACATGTAGGCACACTTACACATACATGAGGTGTTCACACCTATACAAACACGTATAGATAGTTACACACATACTGACACGTACAGAGGGCAGACATATAGGACACGAGACTCCCAAATACCCAACAACCATACTACTAGACCTCAAATTCCCACCCATAAATAAATTGTTTCCAATGTTTGAGGGCAGCAAATCTCTAAGAGCTGCCGAGAGGTCAAAAACTCGTCATCACTGTGGGTAGAATGTACCTGGCAAATTCCAACAAGTGACCACACCTCATATGTTGTAGTCAGGATCTCCCAATCGAGTATTTCGGCCACTTTGGTGGGACCTAATCGGATGCCCTTTGAATCGAGCAACTTCACCACTTTTTCGATGTCAACGTCATGCTGCTCTACTGTACCGGAGAATGCAAGTATATCATCCAAAAAGATAGACACACTTGCCTATCAAGTCCCTAAAGACATGCATCATCATGTGGTTAAATGTTTCCAAAGCGTTTGTCAACCCGAAGGACATCACCACAAACTCAAAGTGTGCCAATTCAGTGTGGAATAATGTTTAGGGAATGCCCCCCTCTACTATACATACCTGATGGTACCCACTCTTTCGGTCAAGTTTTGAGAAAGCCTCAACCTCTCTAATATATAATTAATACAAGGCATCGGGAACTTGCTCTTTACTGTCAGCTTATTGAGAGAGCGGTAATCCACACAAAGTCGGGAGGATCCATCCTTTCTCTTGATGAAAAAGCATCGACACTGCAAAAGGAGACACTAGCACGTATAAAACCAGACTGAAGCAATTTGTGGAGTTGACGTTCCAACTCCATTTCCATAACCTTGTTGAAACGGTACGGAAACTTGCTTCATGGTTCCCAACTAGGAAGGAGATCAATCTTATGATCCTTTGGTTTAGATAGGGAGGGCTTGGGAGGGAGGTTGTCTTGAAGGAGGATTTTCTAGATCCGATCATATAGGGCCTTGTACTTCTCAGAAGCACTGGCAATTGCTTGCATGGTCTGAACATAGATCACCACACACTGTATGCCTTTCTGAATCCCCCGTTTAGCCCAGCTCACACTTGATGATCACAGAAGTCTTGGACACATTCCAGAGAATCTGAAAATTGTGACCCCACATATACAAATTCTGATATGTAAATTCACACAAATGTCAAATTCTGATATATATTAATTCAATACATACTTAAATTACACCCCCTATGCGAGACATTATGGGATGAGTCTATCTCAGATGCTTCCCATAGCCTACCATTTCTCCAGTTCCACACTTTTATCAGATATGCCTTTTTTTGGCAATCGTTTCAGGCCACTAGTTCCTCTTTGGCCACATGTTATAGCTAGTTGTTTTTTAGTTTATGCTTTTTGTTTTCTACTCGGGACATTTAGTTTCCTTCAGTTTTGGATGTATTGGTACTTTTGTCTCATACGCCACTTTGGCCTCTTAGAGACGTTAATATATAATTTCATTTCATTTCATTTCTCTCATAGATCCAGATCCAGGACATGCTCCACCGCCCCATCGAGCTACCTTTCCACGTGACATAGCTGAGGGAGACCTCTCGGCCATACTCATCAACCCCGTGCTTGACATTTTGGAAAGTGGTATACCATCTACTCGGAGCTGATGTTGTTCCCATGTTTTTATGTTCTTAGTATTCCATGACGAGTTTCCATGGACAATTTTGTATCACCCCAGTGAGAGAGCTATATTTATGTTTTCATTCTATTTTATTTTCCATTCCATGATGAGATATGCCATGGACATTATTGTACCACTTTTGTCTCACATGCCCATTGGGTCTTTAGTAGACGCTTAATATATCTTTCTTTCTTTTTCAGAGGTTGAGACGGAGGAGCATTACATATGCCATTGCCCAGTATACTATGAGATCCGCGGGAGGTTTCACTGTCTATTTCATGAGGGATTCAGTCCACTCTCCAAGATCATTGACTTCCAAGACCAGCGTTGCTTCGGCCTCTTCCTCCTTGACCTCCGCAGACACAGGGACACCTTCTTGAGACACAGTGCCGATTCACAAAACAGGGGATATGCTCGATCCGAGCAACTACAGGACGGTTATGGTTGGCCACGTGCTGGCCAAACTCTATGGTGCAGTGCTGGAGCAGGAGCTTAGCTTATATGCTGAGCGAGCAGGTTTACGCTCATCAGGGCATGCAGGCTTCAGGAGAGCTTTCTCTACCACTGACCATGTATTCACTTTGAGATGTATGATTGATCAGGCCAGAGTGAGGAAGAGAAAGCTCTATTGCTGCTTTGTGGATTTCCGCAAGGCATTTGACACAATACCACGAGAGAGGCTCTTTCAGCGCCTGCAGTCTCTTGGCATACCAGCAGATATGACATGGGGCATCTATGCATTATATGAGCAAGTTTTTGGGCGAGTCAGATGTCCAGGAGGTATGTCCGAGACTATTGCTAGCACCATTGGTGTGAAGCAAGGATGCCCACTTTCCCCCACGCTATTTGGGTTATACATTGATGAGGTGGCTGACTTCATTACACGGGGAGGCGGAGATGGAGTTGATTTAGCAGGTACCTCAGTACATATTATGCTCTATGCTGATGATATTGTATTAGTGTCTGAGTCCCCCGGTGGTCTACAGCAGCATCTACATGCACTCCATGATTTCTGCACACAGAGGGGTCTTACTGTGAACCTTGGGAAAACCAAGGTTATGGTCTTTCATACATCGAGACAGGGCAGGAGTCAGCTGACATTCACTCTCGCAGGATGCCAGGTGGAGGTGGTGACATCATACGTGTACCTAGGGGTTACCTTCTCTGCAGCAGCCACACGCTTTACCATGGGTTCAGCAGCCAAAGCTAGATTGACACGGGGATATGCAGCATTGGCTATGCTAGAGAGACAGTGCCACCAGGCGCATTTTCAGGAGCCCCGGACGAAGGGGTGGCTATTTGACACATTAGTCACACCGGCATTGATGTATGGAGCAGCAGTATGGGCGCCAGGCCTTGCTACCCATTGGTGGACACAGATAGAGAGACCACAGGCCCTCATGATGGCACGCATGATATGCAGCAAACCGTCAGTACCTCATGACATTATCCGAGCAGAGTTTGCTGCGCCTCCTATGATGGTAGAGGCCATATTTCAGACTATATGCCTGCTAGACAGATTCAGAGAGATGCCACAGGACAGATTATCATACAGAGCTTTTCAGGCATCTAGACAGTTGGCTGAGGCAGGAGACAGAGGATCATGGTATGCACAGGTCACACATTGGTTCTCACAGCATGGCCTAGACATGGATCATCTACCACCATTCCAGTATGACAGGGATGCACCACATATCCGTCTCTCTCATAGTGAGAGGAACAGAGTATTGAGACAGGATCTATGGCAGCTCTATACACGAGAGACATGGATATCGCCTACACAGCCTCTTCCACCGAAGATGCTATACTACAGAGATCACTTCATGAGTATCACTGATGATGGATTTATAGAGAGGCCTAGATACATGGAGGGCTTTTTACCACACGGCTCCCGAGTGGCTATTGGTCAGCTCAGAGTTTCATCACACCGATTGGAGATTGAGACTGGCAGAGCAGCACGGATCCCCCGAGAGGAGAGGGTATGCAGATTGTGCAGAGAGGAGGTGGAGAGTGAGGAGCATTATGTATGCAGATGCAGAGCATATACAGCCATCAGAGAGAGATATCCCATTTTATTCAGAGAGCCACATTCCCTACGCCAGATCTTTGAGGCAGCAGACCAGCGCATACTGGGGAGATACATTCTAGACATACAGCGCCACAGAGAGACATTATTACAGGTTCAGACAGCTCCAGAGGGGGGGCGACAGACACAGATTACTACATTTTTTCAAAGATCCATACCCCTCCCAGCCCCTACATGGCAGGGAATTACTCTCCAGAGAGCAGAGACACTTAGAGCCCGCAGGAGACAGAGGACACCTGGCTTTCGGACACCACGCCTATACCAGAGAGAGATGACAGAGATCAGAGCTCAGTTTCACAGAGAGGGTGAGGAGCGACTGGCTCGCTTCAGAGCACACCCAGGCATGTTCTTCAGGGAGCTGTGGACACCCCCTTCACTGATGTATACCATTTTATACCCCCAGTATGGTACAGGATGGAGCTAGCTAGGTTGCATATCATGATTGTATACTCCATGCATATAGCTTTGCATTCTCCTAGTAATAGAGCTCCATCCCCTACACACCCAGATTCAGCTTTTTTATTCAGTACTTTTTCATTTTGTTGGGATGACAGAGGATACCCCATACATGTACTCCGATTTGTCTCATAGGCCGAGTTCGGTCTTTTGGAAGACGTTAATAAAATCTCTCTCTCTCTCTCTCTCTCTCTCTCTCTCCCCCCTTCTTCCCTCTCTCCCTTCCTTCATCCTCCCCCTTTCCCTGCCTGTGAACCCCGATCACCATCCCTGGGCCCTAATGGGGACTTGAACCCCCCACCCTATTTCATCCATTTCTTCTCTTTCTCTCCCACATATTTACCTGCTCCTTTCAAACATTCCCTCCCTCTACAATGGGAGGGTCTGTAGATGACAAAATCAGCTAGCTTGATCATATCCTTAGGGATCTTATCAAGGACCATAAGAAGACATTGGACAACACCATCACCGCCATCAAGGACTGATTGACGCGCATGGGGAAGCTGGAGGTCGAAGCGGAAATATGGAAGGAAGAGAAGCTTACCATGCAAGAGGAGTGGGAGAAGGAAAAGCTCGCCATGCAGGAGGAAATCAACCTTTTGAAGGGCAAAGTGGCATCCTTACGCGATCGTCCACGGGAGGAAAGAGAGACTCTTGAGGTGGACAAAGAGGCGACTACAGACACTAGGCATACCTTCAGACATGATGTGGGGCATATACAAGCTATATGAGCAGGTCTTTGGGAGAGTCCGATGCCCAGGAGGCTTGTCCAACACAGTTGCTAGCACCATTGGTGTGAAGCAGGGGTGCCCGCTCTCCCCCACGCTCTTTGGGCTCTATATTGATGAGGTGGTCAATTACATCACACAGGGAGGAGGCTCTGGGGTTGAGCTATCAGGTATTACTATCCATGTTATGCTTATGCTGATGACATCGTCTTGGTATCCGACACGCAGGTTGGGCTTCAAAGACACCTTGTGGCTCTTGATGACTTCTGCGCACAGTAGGGTCTCACAGTGAACCTTGGAAAAACCAAGGTTATGATCTTCCACACCTCACCCGCAGTCAGGAGCCACACTACTCTCACATTAGCAGGAGGGCGGGTCGAGGTGGTGAGCTCTTATGTTTACCTTGGCATCACATTTACTAGCTCAGCTGGACGCTTCTCCATGGCTCACGCAGTCCGAGACAGAGTGACCCGGGGCTATGCAGCTCTTGCTGGCCTTGAGCGTCAGTGTCATCAGGCACATTTTCAGGAACCCCGCACGAAGGGGTGGCTCTTTGATACATTAGTGACACCAGCCTTGATGTATGCAGCAGCGGTTTGGGCACCAAGGCTTGCAGCCTCCACATGGGTACAGCTGAAGAGACCACAGATCTTGATGCTCTCGAGGATGATACGCAGCAAACCATCCATCCCGCACGACATTGTTCCAGTTGAGTTTGCTGCACCACCTATGGCAGTGGAGGCATTGTTCCAGACGATCTCCTTTATATACAGGATGAGGGAGATGCCCACGGAGAGATTATCCCGCCGAGCTTTTGAGGCATCCAGACAGCTGGCCGAGGCTGGACACACTGGATCCTTGTATGCACAGATGCTACAGTGGTTCTCACATCATGGGATAGACATTGAGCGGTTGCCACCTTTTCAGTATGATCAGTCTGCTCCACGGGGTTGCCTCTCTCTCAATGAGAGGAACAAAGTGATGAGACAGGACATATGGCAGCACTACATACAGGAGACATGGACAGCACCAGAGAGCCCACTACCACCAAAGATGCTGTATTACAGAGACCACTTTATGAGCATCTCAGGGGATGGGTTTATACAGCGACCGCGGTACATGGATGTATACATGCCACACAACTCTCGTGTTGCTATTGGACAGCTACAAGTCTCATCACATCAGCTAGAGATAGAGGCTCGGAGAGCGGCACGGGTTCCCAGAGCTGAGCGGATATGCAGATTGTGCCGCGAGGAGGTGGAGACTAAGGATCACTTTGTATGTAGATGTAGAGCCCACCAGGGGGTCAGAGATAGATATGAAGGATTGTTTGAGCACTCTTCACTACATCAGTTGATGGAGGCCTCGTACCAGCGACAGCTTGGTAGACTACTACTAGAGCTTCATAGTTCTCGAGAGAGACTCCTCCAGACACCCGCTCCCACTAGGGGTGGGAGACAGTCCCAGCTCACAAATTTCTTCCAGAGAGCTATGCCAGTGCCAGCTGATGTACCACGTGGGGTGACCGCACAGAGAGCAGAGGAATTGAGAGCCAGGCGGAGACCTAGACAGACTCGAAGTAGAGCACCCCGACTCCGTCACCGAGAGATAGCAGCTATCCGAATGAGACACCAGATGGAGACCCAAAAGAGGCTAGCTCGCTTTCATTCAGACTCAGGGTACATGTTCACGCCATTCACAGCCTCAGCATCGGCGATGTATGATATCTTATATCCCTCTTATGACACTGGATGGAGTTAGACATAGATCTGCATAGCATGCTTGTACTACCCCTTCAGCATATAGAGATGCATCTTGCCTTAGCACTCCATCCACATCCCCACCCCATAGCAGTATCCGAATGAGACACCAGATGGAGACACAGGAGAGGCTAGCTCGCTTTCATTCAGACTCAGGGTACATGTTCACGCCATTCACAGCCTCAGCATCGGCAATGTATGATATCTTATATCTCTCTTATGGCACTGGATGGAGTTAGACATAGATCTGCATAGCATGCTTGTACTACCCCTTCAGCATATAGAGATGCATCTTGCCTTAGCACTCCATCCACATCTCCACCCCCCTTTATATATTGTTTGTATATGGGCTCCACCGATCCATGATGATTCACAGTTGTATCCAGACACATGCACACTTTTCTTTTCTTTCTTTTCTTCCCATGATCGGAAGAACACAGTTGTATTATTTTTTGTCTCATAGGCCGACTTTGGCCTCTCGTAGACGTTAATATCTCTCTCTCTCTCTCTCTCTCTCTCTCTCTCTCTCTCTCTCCCCAGAAGACATTGACAGTTGTACATTGATTCGTCTCATAGGTTGAGTTTGGCCTCTAGTAGACGTTAATACAGCTTTCTTTCTTCTCTCCCCCCTCCCTTACTCTCAGTGAGAACTTATGAAACCAACAAATCCCTACGATTATGTCTACTCCTACAAGAGAGGCAACCATCAAATCCCTCACAAACTCCGTGCCCTAGATGACCAACTTAACACTATGGGCTTCAAACTTGATACTCGTACTCATTCCTGAGCTAAATACCTCCACCTATCTATCTACCAAGTTAAAGGAAAACAAGCTCGTTGAGCGGCCTATAATTGCTACGGCTGTCAAAAAAGACAATGACCCATTGGCCACTTTCGTAGTGAAAATGCATGAGAAACTCATTGTGCTCATACTCTTGCCCAAGTTAAAGGAAAACAAGCTCGTTGAGCGGCCTATAATCACATCCTTCGTGTGCTACGGCTGTCAAAAAAGACAATGACCCATTGGCCACTTTCGTAGTGAAAATGCATGAGAAACTCATTGTGCTCATACTCTTGGTCTTGGGTGCCCTTTTGCTTATCTTGGAGCTTCCGGCCAACAATGGCGCCAACCGTGCAACTGGGAGTTGAAGACCTAGGAGCATCCTAGGGGGTTTGTGTGGGAGCCTAGCTCACCACGGAAGCCATAGAGGCTGGGGTTGTGGTCTAGGCAGGAGGTTTCTTAGGACAAGCCTTCGTGTATGGCCTACTATGCGACAATAAAAGTCTCGCCCCTCTTTTTTGTACTGAGCTTGCTCAACCTAGCTAAGCTTACCACTAGTCTTACCTACCTTGGTTTTTTGGTCCAGAGTGAGTTTCGGCCCGTTGTCCGACTTCTTCAGTCATAAACTCCCATGCTCTCTCTAGGGGATGACCCCGATTAGGTTTGGCCCTTGTCGTTCATTAGACGCCTTGGGTTGCTTAGTCTTCGACTTTCCACCGTTGTGCTTCAATTCGGCACTTTGTGCAAGCGTGAATGCCCGTTCAAAGGTCAAGGACTCAAACATATGCACATCCCATTGTGTTTGCATATCCAAGCCAAATAGGAACTGCCCTTTCTTGTCCTCCTTAGATTTGCGCAACCGCAAAGCCAGGTGAGACCTTGTTGGCAAGCTAAAGAAATCACTACGCGTTCTGGCGCAATCCCATCAGCTCGTCCTCAAGCCACTCAAGATAGTAAGGAGGCAAGAACCGCCTGTTGAGGTCCGGCGACAAACTAGTCCCATTTATAGCGAGCAGCCCCAAACTAGGTGTTTGCGTCAGCCTAAGTACTCCAGCAAGAAATCGCCTCACCCTCAATGTAACAACTTGCTTACACAACCTTTTCTACATTAGACTGGCGCAATCCCATCAGCTCGTCCTCAAGCCACTCAAGATAGTAAGGAGGCAAGAACCGCCTGTTGAGGTCCGGCGACAAACTAGTCCCATTTATAACGAGCAGCCCCAAACTTGGTGTTTGCGTCAGCCTAAGTACTCCAGCAAGAAATCGCCTCACCCTCAATGTAACAACTTGCTTACACAACGTTTTCTACATTAGACTTGCTACCAGCAACAAAAGAAGCTAGAGAAAGAGAGAGGAAGAGAATGCATAAGATAGCATCCCAAATACTCTCTGAAGGGCCCCCACCACAGATGATGAATGTGTAGATGACTAACTGGCTGCTGTAATCAGCCTAGGATTGACCACCCAAGAGCACACCGAGCCTTGAAAGGGGCTGCGTGACTTGGCCACCTCCTTCCCTTGTGCTGGACAGCACCTTGCTAGCATTTTCTCTGACCATGACCTCTTTAAGGCTTCTTTTCACTTCAGCCTGCCGTCCGCCTTGGATCTGCCCCTGTACCTTGCGTTTTGGGTTCCACAGGCTGCCTAGAGCATGTGCATGAGCCTCAACCCTTGCAAAGCAATCAGATGCCTCACCCCAAGGGACATAGAACACTATATATAGGGGTATGAAGCTGTCCCAAACAGGGAGACCTGCTGCTGTAGGCCTGGCTGACCAGCAAAAAGAGGGCAAAATAATGATTTAATGATGTGTTTTCTCATGTATGGCCCCCAAAATCTGGGCACCTAAGGCTGGCTGCCCCTATGGGTCCCCAATGGGTCTTCGGCAAGCCTCCAACACTGCACCTTGTCCTCAAGCCATAGCTGGTCCACAATCCCCTTATTGGTGTTGCTAGTTACCATATAAATATGGGTTCACACACACTGTACTCTTGGCTACTGACTCCTAGACCTAGACTGGTGCCCGTAGACCTGGCTGCAAACCTAATAAGTGCCAGAACACCTCTACATCATTCCAGAGGGTTACAACGACATGCAGGACATGCATTGACATCTTGCACGGGACATGCACAGCCGACCAGGACCATGTACGGGACTTCTACACCTGACCATGACACTCTACAGTGGATCCTTTGTTGACTTATCCACGGACAAGGGCTCACAAGGGACCACGTCACATAGGCCTTGCACCTGTATTGTACAGATATGTCCGCGTGGCATCCAAGTGCCGGATGCACATGACATCCTGCACAGCATTCCATCATTCCTACGTTGACCAAGTGCAGCAGCTGATCCAAAACTTTCTTTGGTCAGGAGACAACAGCAGGCCCGCAAGGGCCAAGGTGGCCTAGATATTTCTTGTAGAACCGTCTCAGCACAGAGGCCTTGACCTCATTGATCCTGCACAGTTCAAAGCAGAGCCCTCCTGGGTGAGTTGATACTTCGTGGTCTCCCAACAAGGGACACAGGCCTGGAAGGACTTTCTTTTCTATCACATCTCCTCTTGGCTTCCATCCGGAGGTGGCCCCTGGACTCCAGCTGTGCAATGGTTCTTTTCTACCACCCCCTTGTGAGAGTTCGGCACCTCCTTCGTTGACAAATTCGCAGCCAGCCTATTTCGGGCTTGGTGTGCACATTGTCATGCATTGATCCAAGCCCCTCTCTCTGCACACCAAGGAAGACCAACAGCACCAGCCCATCTCCTGGAACTCTCTTTCCCGCCTCCCCTCCAGTCATCTGATTGGGGCTCGATCTCACTTCTCATGAGCCAGACTGTGTTCCCGGTCCAGCCCAGACTCTTGGAACCTAGTCGGGCTTCCGTCACCTTCCCGAGCAAACCCAGCAAAGGCACCTCCAAGGTCTGCCCATTGCCTAAGCCATATTCTTCAGCATCAGCCATCCCCCCCCCCCCCCCCCCCACCCCCCGACTGACTCGTCCCCCCTATCAACCCTCCAGAAAACATCAGAATTGCTTCATTCTCCAGGACCCAGTTGATTGCCTAAAGGCCCAGCAGGTTTGGTGGCACATTCTCTGCCTCTTCCCTTACAACCCCACCACTGCCCGCACCATTATCTGGGGGCCAGTTGCCTGGCAGGCAGATCACAATGATGAATTCAGAATGCAAAACCCTAGAAGCAATATAGAGGACATTGGAAAACCATAAGTCTATCTCTTCATCACGATTCGACTTGCTCGCTGAAGCTCCCGCCCCTCTCCCTGCTCGCGCTACCTGCACACCTGCGCCCCCCGCCTACCTGCCTGTTCTTTCCTCGCGCCCCCCTCATTCCTCGCGCCTCCCCTTGTCCCCCCCGCCTGCCTTCACTACTGCGCCTCCTTTTGCGCCCCCCCCCCCCCCCCCCCCCCCCCCCCCCGGCCTGCCTTCGCTGCTGCGCCCCCTCCCTTACTGCATTGCCCGTCGCCCCTCCTCGCCTTCGCGCCCCCCTCCTCCTTTCGCACCCACCTTCACTCTGCAGCGCCCCGCCCCCCCCCCCTCCGCCAGCTCTTTCTCCACTCCTCCCCTCTTGCGCGCAGCTCCCCCCCCCCCCCCCCCCCCCCCCCCCAGGGTTTTTCCTTAACCGCTTCACCCCCCCCCCTCCTTTTTCTTGCTGACTTCCACCCCCAGGGGGGTTTTTTTTCATTTTTCTCCGGCCGTCGTCTTCCGCCTTTCTGTGTGCAGCTCGGTTCTTGCAGGATCTCCGCTTTCACCTCGCCTTCGCCATAGCTTCAGACTCTGATGGAGGCTCCTCCCGCCCTGCCTCAGAGGGACTCATTCGCAGCCCCCTCGCCCGCCCTTGAGGACACCCCCATCAGGCTTTCTCTTTCGCCGGAAGAGGAAGCGAGCCTCACCGCAGAGGTGGAACGCCTCCAGGCTCATTCCACCATCTGCCGTATAGTCGGCACTCGCCCCAGCAGAGGGGAGATCCGGGATCTTCTCCAGGCCCGCCTTCTTGCAGATGTGGGCAAGATCCTGGACGTACAGCTACTGGGCCGTGGACATTACAAGATCGAGTTCGAGACCGCCCAGAGCGTGGCCAAGGTCCTTGCCATGAGTCCCCTTGACATCAGGGGTGCTCGGGCTTTCTTCAGACCTTGGCAGCATGGCTTTGACCCAGCAGCGGCTGAGCAGGGAGAGCGCCTTTTTCATGTTACAATTTGCTTCCCTGGACTCCGCCGGGAGTATCTTCCGCTCCTCTCTAGGCTAGGAGCACTGGTGGGCTCGGTACTAGAGACTGGCCCCACAGCAGCTTCAGTGGTGGCCAGAGCAGCTGGGCTACCTTCGGTCAGAGTTTTGGTGTCTGACATCTCCTCCCTTCCTAAGGTCATTCAGCTACCTAGGATAGGGGGGGGATGGATTGATCAGAGAGTGGAGTTCTCGGGGCTCCCGAACCAAGGCAGGTCGGTCATCTGGCCAAGGCCTGCCCTCGCAGGAGACCCCAACCCTCACCACAGCAGCAGGCCCCAGATGGCCCGCCTACAGATGCGGCTCGGCAGGCTGCCTCCGGGACACTTGCTCAAGCCACAGAGACCTCGGAGTGGCAGCCTGGACAGGGGCGCCGCCGAGGGAGACAGCCGCAGCAGCACGCTCAGAGACCGCTGCAGCAGCAGCCACAGTCTCAGCCTCACTGGGTTCCTGTGAGGACAGCTTTGCTCCTCTCCAGGAGGAGACCCCTGCGGCGACGACTGACGACCAGGAGATGCCAGCACCCCCTCCTTCACCCCCCCCCACCCCCGTCCCCTCCCACCGCCTCGCTTCCACCTTCGCCTTCCTCCCGTCCCCGCTCCGGTTTCGGCAGCGGCTCCCTCTCCACCCCCCTCGCCCCCCCCTCCTCCCCCCCGCCCGCCTCACCTTCCCGGGAGGCCCTGGCAGTCCCCTGGCGTTCACTTGCAGTCCGGAGGGCGCTGAGCACCGACCTCGCTCGAGCACCACAGAGGAGACCTACCATGCCGATTCAGGCTTCACGGATATCATCTATCCGCAGTCGGCTGAGTCGCCTCGGCATTAGACAGTGCTCGGAGGCTTTTGATTACGCCTTCACACGGCTTTTTGGAGCAGAGGGCCCCCATGAGCCAGCACCCATCCGAGTTCACGTAGTGATACCTCCGGCCCGCGGGGAGGAGGCACTTGATTCAGCGGTGGCCTTCTCGTTCCCTCTATGTGGCCCTTGCGACCGGGAGTGGACTCTAGAGCTCGCTCTTAGCACTTTGAAGACTCAGGCAGTTGAGTTTTCTCATCATGTGAGCGATCTGGAGGTGACAGATGTGATAGGCCGACTATGGGAGTTGGCTCATTTTTTCTTGGATCCCGGGAGTGTGGATGCCTCAGGGATTCGTCATTTGGTCGTTCACATAGTGGCAGACTTAGCATGCGACCCTGGATATGTATGTATACACGAGGTTGCTCTGTCAGAGCGGGAGGCAGTCGCCATGGGCCACAGCCATTGGCGCCTGATCCGTGATTCTTGCAGTACACCGGGTGGGCAGATTCGCAGCCGCTCGGATGGGGACTACTCTCCATCCAAGCCGCTTGCGAAGGCCTGCCGTACGGCTGAGACAGCATCCACCTCAGCAGGTCATCCATGAGGATCATCTCATGGAATGTACAAGGCCTCGGCGGAGCACATTTTATACGCTATCGTGGTTGCTTGAGGCAGGAGCTTCAGAGATGCCTGGTTGGTGGCAGCATTGATATTTTGATGATGCAGGAGCACCACTTGGGTGAGAGCAGGATCCGGAGATATGGTTCGGTGATGCCTGGTAGATAGGACACCTTTTGGTCTACAGGGTTTGGTCCTTTGGGTGGACAGGGAGGAGTATGCATGGTCATTGCAGATGTATGGCGGCAGGCCATTGTGGATCGAGGGATCATTGTGCCTGGTAGAGCACAGTATGTCATTCTGAGGATTCATGATGAGCTATCGGGCGTGCTCAACGTCTATGCGCCCAATCATGCTAGTGCCAGAGCAGACTTCTGGACCCAGGTTACGGATGCATTGCCAGAGGCCGCACATTGGTGTGTCGGGGGAGACTTCAACATGCTTGAGGACCCGGCCGATAGGGTGGGAGGCAGTCATGTTACAGTGCACGGCACGGAGCTTGCAGCTTGGGACCGGTTTTGCATGTCATTGAGGATCACTGATGCATGGCAGCATGGGGCCTTCTCCCGCTCTCAGGACAGTCTTAGTTTCTCTCGGTCGGATCGCCGGCAGGGAGGGACTAATCTATCACGGATTGATCGCTTTTATGTGGGCGACTCGTTAGGGGAGCGAGGGGGCTCCGTCGGCATTCTCGCTGGCACTTCATTTTCAGATCATTTGCCAGTTATCTTGACATTGGAGGAGAGGACATGGGAGCCCAGCTTGCAGTTGAGGATCCCAGAGAGGGTACTTACAGATCCCAGTCTCGCGGAGGACATTGAGAGGATCTGGCATGATAGTCAATGCTCTGACCAGGATGCAGCAGGCCAGTGTGCCCATGGACTCATCGAGCTTAGCTCTTTTTTGCACGCTGCAGCTTTGACACGGCTGGGAGAGATTCGCGAGCGGGAGCATCGGCTGAGACGCAGCCTTGCTTCGCTACAGCGCCTTCAGGAGCAGCAGCCTGCATGTGAGTGGGTGGCGTCCCAGCTGCGCCAGGCACGCCAGGAGGTTAGAGAGGTAGAGGAGCAGAGACACGAGTTTTACTATCGTCGTCAGGCCTCTCAGTGGACGCAGCTTGGTGATAGAGTGACTGGACAGTTTTTTGAGATCACCGGACCCCGTCATGCGCGAGCAGGAGTCCGCCAGCTTGGTAGACCGGATGGATCGGTAGCTACTGAGCTTGGGGAGATTAGAGCCATTGCCACTGCATTTTATAGAGACCTGCTTTCAGCAGAGCCAGCCACCACTGAGGATCGAGATGTATGCAGACAGACTGTGTGGGCCCATGTGCAGAGGAGGGTCACAGACCGGATGCGTACAGTTCTAGGTGCGCCTCTGTCAGAGATTGAGCTTGCCGAGGCCTTGAGGGTCCTACCGCGACATAGTTGCCCAGGGGAGGACGGACTGACGCCGGCCTTTTTTATGCTCTATTGGGACCTTTTGGGGCCAGGTCTCCGCAGGGGCTTTCAGTATGTTTTGGACACTGGGGTGATGCCACAGAGCTTTTCAGAGGGCTTGATCTTTCTTATCCCCAAGGGGGAGGGAGTATCAGATGATATTCGGCATTGGAGGCCTATTACGATCCTCAATACTGTCTACAAGGTCTTAGCAAAGGCCTTGAGTTTGAGGATCCAGCCCTTCCTGGGGGAGTTGATTCATGCTACCCAGACAGGATTCGTCAAGAAGCGCAGTATCCTTGACAACATCTTTACTTTCTGGGAGGCGATGGCCCGAGCTAGATTTCTTGGCGAGGACTTGGTCGTGATGCTTCTCGATTTTGAGAAGGCATACGATAGAGTTGATTGGGGTTTCTTAGAGGGCACTATGCTTCGACTGGGCATTGAGCCAGGATGGATCAGAGGGGTGGCGGCTCTGTATTCCACAGCTCGTAGCCAGGTGTTGATTGCAGGAGGACGGGGGCCGAGTTTTGAGCTTACCAGATCAGTCCGTCAGGGGTGTCCCCTCGCCCCTTTTCTTTTCTCTTCTTTGCGGAGGCTATGAGCATGTATTTGACGGCAAAGGAGGTTGGTTTGAGAGGACTCCAGCTCCCAGTCAGGGGGGAGGACCTGCTCAATGCTGAGTTTGCAGACAACACGGGCTTATTTTTGCATGGCCAAGAGGCCAATCTTCTTCGGGGCAGAGCAGTCGCTCCAGGTTTTTAGTGCAGCTTCGGGAGCATTGATCAATTGGCGCAAGACAGTGGCCTTTTGGATCAGTAGTGCTCCCACTCCGGCATGGAGCCCGGACCCTGGTTTTAGATGGATTCCTCCTGGCACAGCAGTGCGGTATTTGGGATGCCAGATTGGACTAGATTTGTCACCTGAGCAGCAGATTGCCCCGCTTCCTCTAAGCATTCGGAAGAAGCTTTTGTATTGGAGTACAGCTCGACTATCCTTGGCTGGGAGGGTGGTGGTGGCAAATTAGGTGCTGTTAGCGACCATGTGGTACATTACGTCTTGCTGGATCTTCTCGAGCTCTTGCATCAGCCAGGTACAGAGGTTGATCAGGAACTTTCTTTGGTCTGGGCGGAACGGTCAGCCAGCCCGGGCAAAGATTGCATGGGCAGTTATTACACTTCCGCTGGCTCAGGGAGGCTTGGGCATTATAGATCCAGTCGATCAGAGTAGAGCCTTATTGGGGAAGCTTATTGTTCGAGGGCTGCTTCCAGGCGCTGATCCTTGGAAAGAGCTTCTCTTGCAGCAGCTACAGGCTCGGGCTCCCCCAGCAAGGGGCACTTGGGCACCAGAGATTCGCTGGATCTTCATAAACATGAGGAGGACAGGCCTCAGTAGAGGATGGGAGGACAGATTTGCTTTGAGCATCCTGAGAGCTTGGGAGCTGCTGAGACCGGGACTTTCTCAGCGACCTCCTTCTTGTGTTGAGGAGCGGGCCAGACAGCCGCTCATCTGGAGCCCAGCGGTACGCACAGAGCAGGGTCATATGCTGGGTTCTCGGCCTCGTCTAGCCTAGGGACCTTTGGCGGCGGGCCCAGCACGTAGTTTTGGAGACTGGCAGGCCTTTTGCAGTCTCCCAGAGGAGATCCAGGTGGAGAGGCTGAGTCACTTCAGAGGGGGGTTGATTATGAGGGATGATATTCAGGAGGCACTCACAGAGGAGTGGTTCACGCCTTTCGAGCTAGTGGCCCCACGGTGGATGGGAGCCTTTACACAGTTGGAGATCCTGATTGCTGTCAGAGCTTGCACTGAGGATGGCAGATGCCTCTACTATGAGATTCAGGATGAGGGCAGACTTCAGAGAGTGGAGGTGGAGTCGCCTTTGGTTGCAGAGTGCACCTTTCAGAGGATACGGGTAGTGGCCGCCGCTTCTCAGAAGTGGCATATTGACCCCGACCCTGCAGATGTGCTCCCGGATTGGCGTATATGGGCATACGCAGCGCGCCCCTTGGCCCGGCTACAGTGGGACCCTGGGGAGTACGAGTGGCATGATCCTTATGCATCCCTTGAGGCCACAGAGATCACCTTTTTCCAGTATACAGTTCGGCTGGGACGGCATATTTTGACGGCGAGGAGGATGGTCTCTCTAGCTGCAGCGGGGCATTGGCGGCTACAGGGACTCTCACAGGAGTTCCTGGAGGATTTTTGGGCTCGGCTCTAGGCTAGTCGACAGGCCCGCAAGATCTCGACTTTCCTGTGGGGCTGGTTGCCCACAGGGGCTTAGCAGTTGGCACCTGGCTTGTTTACAGCGGTCTTCCGGCGGCCAGCGTCCGATGCGGCCACCCTTTGGAGACACAGAGACATTGCCTTTGGGATTGCCCTCAAGCGAGCAGATTTGGCTGTGGATGCTGCGTATTCTGGCCCCCCTCTCTCCGGAGGGTATGTTTACGTGGGGTGCCGCTGCTTGGTCGACTTCGTCAGGGCCTGCTATGGGCTATGAGATGGAGCAGGACAGTCACGCCATCAGATTCATTAGGGGCCAGCCTCGCCTGGTTCCGGCACCGGATTTCTCGTCCGCCAGCTGGACACAGGAGAGGGATTTACGATGGGAGCTCCTCAGCAGCCTCACCATCTCGTTCACCTGGAGGGCCCGGTGTTTCATGGCCTTTGAGGGGAGATTAGAGCCCCCAGCAGAGACGGTACGGGGGATTTGGCAGGAGTTGATCCACACCCTGCGAGGACCGTATGACCGCATCCGGGGCGACTCGGATGAGGCGATCTTGCGGCGACAGGCCTTTCACACCACCTCGCGCAACGGCCCCTTCTATACCTTACACACGGGATCCCCCCGTTGGCATTACAGGCCACCTGTTTGGCTTTTCCCCCCCCCCCTATTGTATGATTTAGCCCCTCAGTCCTTTGTACTGATGCTTGTATTTTGCAGCACCTAGGGAGAGTCTCCCGGGCTGCCTTGCTGTATTCACTGCTCTGCTTCTCTAATGAGCAGGAGAGATCTTTTGTAGCCCTACGGGCGTTTTTATATAACTAATGAAAGGATCTTTTCTCGAAAAAAAAAAAAGAAGCAATATAGAGACCGGTGATGTTCTCTCAGCAGCAGCCACACCCCTTGCACCCAAGACAATGATGCAGATGAAGCAAGACATGCACTTGGCCTTGCGGACAAACAAAAGGTGGGGGCATATCAGGCAGCAGGCAAGCTAAAACAAAAGAACAAAAGGCTTGGGCCGGCAAACAACAGGAAAGAAGTAAACTTGGGCTAAAAAGATTGCAGTGTTGAGTGACAAACGTAGCTTGTATACAAGGGGATCCAATCCTGCCAACAAACCAGACCAAATTCTCGTCTCGTGAGAATCACAAAGTTTATTATAACTTTGACAAGTTTGTGGAGACATTGCAGCACAAATTTCTCCCGCTGCTCTAGTTGCAGAAATTAAAGAGCGAGTACAAACAGTTAAATCATAAATATGGTCAGACATTGGACCAGTTTTCCAATCCAGTCCAGAAACTCCACGTACACTTGCACAAATCTGAGAGTTAGAGGGTTTCATTTTAAGCTTGCAGCTGCTATGTTAATGGTTTTGAGCCACCTACTTTTGATGATGTTCTCACTGTGTGTCATGTGCACACATGGACCTGGCTGATCTCCAAGCTAATCCCTGATTCGGGAGGCAGATAAACATTAGGCTACGGTACTAGCAAGGCTTAGAATTTACACAGAAGCCCTATTTGATCAGGACAGCAATCAGCAGGGTAAACAAGACCAGGCAGATGAAGTTGGGATGATCATATTTTTAGGGGGTTGTCTGTGCTACTGGCCGACAGTAGGTCGGCCAGTTCATGGGCATATGAAGAGCCTATATAAGGCTAGGCCAGCATTCAGTCCTTTCATCTGACCCCCTTTTGGAGCACGTCAAGAGCAGATATTGTACAGCCATATTGACACTTCTTGTACTATACAATATACTGAAAATACAACCATCTCTCTCTCTTCTCTCTCTGTCTTTGTTTGTGACTTGCATCAAGGTTCCTATTCAGTTAGTTAGGGCTGAAAGAAAATACGCAGAGCTTCTCTGCATGTGACATTGGTATCAAAGCATCAGGCTCAGCAAAGCTAAGTGCTGAGGGTGTCCCAGGATGGTGCACAGGTCCGAGGAGAGTAATACAGCCAGGGTAAAATCCCAGGGGGCTGATCAGTGTCTGACAAACGCAAGAGAATGGCAGCCCTGAGGGTCGGATGCCATTTGGGGCATACCAAGGAAGACTCTCGGGAAACAGTTCCAAGGGGTGGAGCAAGGATGCCATGATCAACCTTGGGAAGGAGACCATTGTAGTGTTCAGGGACAGGGCATGAAGGCAAGGGGACAAAGTGGAACAGCCGCTGCAGAGATGTCAACACCATATTTGGGGTGAAATCAAAGACATGGCAAGGTTTTCAATGAAAAGGTTGCCAGGAAGGAAGGATGACCAAGTTTGGGAGTGCATGAAGAGACAAAGGGATGATGACACTCATCCAAGGTCAAAGGTTGGAAACCCGTCATCAAGTTTAGCAGGAGGGGATGTCATGTGCACACACGGACATGGCTGATCTCCAGGCTAATCACTGATTTGGGCAGCAGATAAACATTAGGTTAGGGTACTAGCAAGACGTAGGATTTACACAGAAGAAGCCCTATTTGGTAAGGCAGCAGTCGGCAAGGTAAACAAGACCAGGCAAATGAAGTCGGGATGATCATATTTTTGGGTTGTTGTCTTTGCTGCTGGCCGACAGCAGGTCGGCCAGTTCATGGGCATGTGAAGAACCTAAGGCTAGCTAGCATTCAATCCTTTCATCTGACCCCCTTTGAGGCAGGTAAAGAGTCAAGTCTTAAGAGGTCTTTAGATTCCCCTTTTGGAAGGCCAAAGGCCACAGATTTTGTAGTCATACGGACACTTTTTGCACTGTGCAAGATACTGAAAATAAAACTCTCTCTCTCTCTCTCTCTCTCTCTCTTCTCTCTCTTTGTCTTTGTTTGTGACTAGGTTCCTATTCAGTTACTTAGGGCTGAAAGGAGACACACACAGCTTCTCCACGTGTAACAACCAGGTATCTTTCTCCAAAAGGAAACAAAAACCCCTAAAAAGGAGAATAGATGCTTCAGTTGCCATATCACTAGAGGGTTGGCTTTCTACGACTGAACCTTGGTGCTAGACCAAGTATGAAATTTACAGCATTTTTACGATTTCAAAAATAGAAAGCCTCATTTAAGCTCTTCACCATAATATTTATAGATAATTCCAAAATCTATATGGCTCGTGACATACATGGCAGACAACTACTGCAATGAATAAGAATCCATATATATCTAACTAATCTGCGTATCATACAACCGCCCAAAAAGACCACAGAAGAACCTACACACTATTCAGCTTCACATACAAACTTGCATTTATGTGACAAGGATAATATCATACCCTTTTAAGCACACCCAAGTCATCCGCAATCACCTGAATAATGACACCAAAAGAGGTTAGCTTTGAGAACTGCATATGAACCAGCAGTGACAAATTAGGGGCTTAGACACTACCTTCTTCCTATCTACTTGATTAGGCACCTCAAAAGACACACACACATGCTAGGTCCCAAGAACCCCCCCCCCCCCCCCCCCTCTCCCCACAGGGAAGTTGATTCATATAATCTATTACATCTTCAACAAAGGACCAAGACCAAGAGTCAAGTGCAACCATTGTGGAGAAATGGGGCACATAGCAAAGACCTCTTGGCACAAGAAGAGAGCCGAAGCAAACATGATGGTCCAGGAAGCAGAGACAAAAAAAAAAGAAAAGACTTCCCAAGAAGGGAGTCAAGACCCAGATCACCTCTTCTAAAAATCATTGTAAAAGGTCACATATCTCTTATTGTAATTATAGGCTTACTCCTACCCTTGTGTGAAGTCTCAAGTCAATAGTATGCATTGTAGCCCAAGAGGCAAATTGAGGTGGACCACTCTAGCAAATGACTAAGATCACCTCTTCTAAAAAGCATTGTAAAAGGTCACATATCTCTCATTGTAATTGTAACCCTACTCCTACCCTTGTGTAATTTCCTCCACGTAGATTTGCAAGTCAAAAAGTGAGGATTTGAGAAGTGCTCACCTTCACTGGGAAGAAATCAATGAGCTCAATTTCAAACATTAGCTCTTCATTTTTTGGAAAATCATCTGGTACCATATTTTGGCATTCCTTATCTCCATAGTGAAATTCGGATTTCACTTTGAGCTGCAAAAAGCAAACGGCAAGTTAAAAAAAATGAACCATAAGAAGCAAGCTTCTCAAATTGCAAACAACAAAAGACCACAAGTTTAAGCACCTTTCTCACTGAAATTCCTAAAGGAGTTTCCCAAGAGTAAAAACTTTCCCCAGTATAGGCAAACTAAATCCAGATGAACTGCATGCTTGATAACGGTGAGAGCATGGATCTTGGAGCACATAATTGTAACTTGATTAACCACTTAAATAAACCACAAGATTAATCCACAACACAAAAAAGTCCACAACCAATAGCATATCCCTAGAATGTGCTTGAAATGCACCAAGACCATCAACACCACATGGGGCCCAAGATAAGCCGAATACAAACAAACCACCAACCCCCCGCGCCCGTGGGATAATTGATATTATCAAGCAATATTTGTAATACAAGCTTGTGGGTAATCCATGATCACTGAGTTACCAAATAAAATGGAATAAAATAATTGAAATTGAAGACAATTGTCCAAACCATTAAATGGTTGCCCGGTGAAGATTATTTGAAGCTTTCTTCTTCCTTCCAATGGTTGAACAAGGGTTGCGACCTGCACCAAGGCTTCCCAAAGGTCATGGGACAGCTAACACTGCCCTTGAACCAATAACCACTAGCAAGAAAGACCTTCACGAGACCAAGGAATGCCCCGAGCAGCACAAGAGCAGGTCAGCAACTCAACAGAGCTCCTAGGCAACCTGTAAGTGGCGGCACAAGCATGGTTTGACGACCAACTAGGGGACAAATGCATGAAGAAAGGGATGTACAGTGTCAAGAACACCAAATGAAAACTCAAGTACAAAGGCCAAGGTCCCTAACGAGAGACATGAAATTTCTCATTAGGGCGCAATGAAGATAGAGACCCTGGATGGAGCTCAGATGGAAAGATATTTCAATGGTAGCAAGCTGAAACACTACCATGGACCTCTCATCCAGGACATGATCTATCAAATTCACAAGAAAAAAGCGGAGAAACAAGAAGCATACAACGAAAAACGGAGGGCACGCCTAACAAAGGGTGCTCTAGAAAACTCCATAATGAAGTCCATAGCAATGTGTTTCTCTGGTAGCTTTGGAATTTGCAAGGGCTAAAGCAATCCCTTAGACTTTTACCTTTTGGTAACACAAACACTTTCATACATAGGCATATATATCCTTTGAATGCTGACCACATGAAATACTTTTCAAGAACCTATGTAGTGGCCATTTTGCCTCCATATCCTACATATGGGGGTAAATGACACTCTTCCATGATGTTTGACTTGAGATTTCTTACCTCACACAAGCGAGTAAGTATCATATGATATCCCTCTCTTGACACACAAGGGTCTACAGTCCCATACATTATGGCACCCCAAATGTGTGCAAAATCCTCATCCAAATGGTAAGTATCTCACGTTTCCAAAAGGTCCTAATGATAAGAAACTACCATGGCAGCCACATGAGGCTTTCTTGACCAATCATCCGTCACTAAATTTTTCCTCCCTAGGGTTTGCAAAAACTCAAGAGAAACTTTGCCCATATCATATGCTTCTCAAAAAGCTTAGATTGTGTGAGAAAGTATCTAGGACTTTGATGATCCCTCTTGAATGTTTCCCAAAGGTCAAGGCATGAATCACAGCCAAAAAATCATATTCATCACCACCCAAAGACAGTTCCAAGGCTTGCAACCACCTTCTTTCATAGGTAGTTGCATGACCCTCTTGTTTAGGATAGCTCCTATGCACTTACCACATGCATCATATTCCACTACAGACCGCTTATAGAAATCCCCAAAAATAAGTACCAATCCTATCACATGCATCCTAAATTTGGATGCGGCGCAAGGCCTATGGTGGTTGCTTGAGCCCTTGTCCAGGGACGAGTAAACCAAGGATCCACTGTAGAGCGTCATGGACAAGTGTACAGGTCATGGTCAGCTCTGCATGCCCGCACATGATGTCTACTAAGAATCAATCAACTTCTAGATCCGATGCACATCATTAAAGAATGTAACATCGAATATTTGGGACCACATAATTGGCAAGAGAGATTCTTTAGCGGTTTCGGTGGACTTGAGATTGATCAAACGCCTCCCCACCATTTGGCCAATAGTTCAAGAGAATGGAAATATAGCATGGTTGTCAATGTGCTTGTGATGGTTTGAGTCTTTTTGTTGGGACACACACACAGTAGGGTTTCCTGCATATTAGGATTAGCTGCAGAAACAGGAAGCTCACACAAAGAGAGAGAGAGAGAGAGAGAGAGCAAGACACAAAGTGTGGTTGATCACAAATGCAAGTCAAACCTTGCATGTGAATCACATCCATATAATATCCAAGTACAAAAGTTATATGGATAGAGTGTCCTTTCACACTTGATATCCAAGGAAAAAAACCACATGGGAAAAGTGTCCTTGGTTAAGCCCTCTTCACACGTAGCACTACAATAAGTGAGCATATGCCTATAAATCCCCCCTACAGTGTAAGTGTGAACCTGTACAAGGTAGCAGATCACTCTTTGTATGAGCCCAAAGCTTTGCGGAAAGCTTCAAACTTGTGAATAGATCTGCAATATTATCCTGTGTAGGGCAGTAAGATAAACTAATCTCCCCTACATGTAACCTCTCTCTAACATAGTGATAATGAATCTCAATGTGCTTGGTACGTGCATGAAATACGGGATTCCGTGCCACGGCCATAGCACTCTGGCTATCAGTGAAAATGGTGGTGGGTGTCTGCTGACACTCACGAAGATCAGCCAATAATCTCCTCAACCATAAACAATCTATTGTAGGTGAAGACTGCCTTGTACTCAGCCTCACAAGTAGATGTGGCAACAGTGGGTTGCTTTTTGTTCAACCAAGATATGCAAGAACTTCCAAGGAAAAAACAATTCCCACTGGTGGATTGCTTGGTATCATAATCCCTTGCCTCGTATCATAATCACCAATCCAATCTGAATCGTTGTATGCAAAAAGTTGCAAGTTGTCCCCCTTGGGATAGAGCAAACCAAGATTCAAGGTACCCTAAAGATAACGGAAAATGCGTTTGATTGCTTGCCAATGCTTTATGCCTGGGTTGTGCATGAATTTTCTCTACAGAGACACCCCAAAAGATATGTCATGCTTCATGTTACACAAGTAAATGAGGCATCCCACTGCTTGGCTGTAAATGCTGGTCTAAAAGGCTCACCAAAATCAAGCATAGTAAGCCGTACACCTGGTTCTACTAGAGTAGAAATTGGCTTACATTCTTCCATGTGAAACCTTTTTAGCAAACTTTGTATGTACTTAGTTTGCTGCATAACAATGCCATCATCTCTATGCATAATCTATATGCCCAGATAGTAGTAGTGTAAAGGTCCCAAATCTAACATATCAATTTCAAATTTCAAATCAGCCTTGAAATCTGAAATTTGTTCTTTGCTAGTCGGATCAAGGAGGTTCTAAGGGAAAAGAGAGGGCTGTTCCAAACCTGCAAAAAGGTGGACAGCCACCTAAAAAGAGCTTTTGGGAATCCCCAAAGGGAGGTAAAGTTGAAAATACCCCATCCAAGGACATTGGACCCAAGAAGAAAAAGTTTGGCTTGACCTCCGAGCAAAGGGAGCAATATGCAAAAGAGGGGAAATGCTTTTCTTGTGGTAGTAAAGAGCACATGTTTAGGCAATGCCCTACCTGCAATCAAAAGCAAGAGGACAAGCCACCCAAGGCTAATGTGCATGCCATTCCCGATGTACAAGGTAACACTGAGCATGATGGCAAAGAGAGGGTGGTATGCAAAGCTTGGGGACAAATCAAGGATCATCCTACCTTATTCATGTTTGATGATTGTGCAACAGATAACTTCATCTCTACACAGATGGTAGCCGCCTTGGACATAGAGATTGGGGACATGGGACCCCAGATTGAGGCAAAGTCCGCTTTTGTTGGCAAAGAGGTGCAGGTGACTCCTCTTATTGGGAAGATGCGTATACATATATAGGGTTATGTGGATCATGAGCATTTCTTGATTGCTCCTCTCAATGGATGTGATGTATTGCTCGGCAAGCCTTGGCATCATAGGCTTGAGCCCCGCAAAGAATATAAAACCAACAAGATTACTTTTATGCATAAAGACCGCATGCATGTCATTGATGCTGGGAATGAAGTAGATTCCATCCCAGTTCATCCCCCACGTTGCTGCGCCCCTGTTCACCCCTATTCCACCCCTTTCTGGCTTGCCCGCCTGCCCTTTACATCTGTGCCACTCCCTCGCAGGTCTTCTTGAGTAAACGATTGTGTGCGCTACTTGAGTTCCCCCCTGTTTGTTGCATTTCCTGCACCCCCCCCTCCCTCCCTCTCCTTCGCGAGCTTCTGCGCCTCGCTCTCTCTTTGCCTCTCTGCGCCCCCTCCCCCCCCATGTTGTGTGTCGATTCACCCCTGTTCCACCCCTTTCTCGCCTGCCCGCCTGCCCTTTACATGTGTGCCGCTCCCCCCCCCCCAGCCCTCCCTCTCCTTCACCCCCCCTCGCCTGCCCTGCTAGCTTCCCCTTCCCCCTTCGCTGTTGCCCTAGTGCCGCTTGCCTCCCTCTTCTACTGCGCCTTCCCTGCCCCCCCTCCCTTGCACTTGCTGCCGCCTCCCCCCCCCCTCTCCTCTCCACCTCCTGCTGCCTTCAGTCCCCTAACCCTCCCTCCCCCCCCCTTTTTTCCTCTCTTTCTTCTGGTTTTCCCCTTCTTTGCAGGTTGATTCTCAAGTTATTCGGGGCATTCCTCTATTCGGCAGGTCTTAGTTCTTTCTGGTCTTCACCCTCTGGAGGACTCCATGATAGCCGCTCCATCATCCCTGACTGAGACCGCGGTTACTTGCATATCCTTTTCCGAAGCGGACCTTCAAATTCTTGCCAGGATCGTTGCAACATTAGAGGGCTACATCCTGGTTTGCAAGAATGTTGGTAGCCACCCTGTGCGCGGACAACTCAGGGATCTTTTACAGGTGAGCCTCATTGGTGAGCTTGCAAAGATCACAGACATTAACCCTCTGGGGCGTGGATACTACCGGGTGGAGTTTGACTCACCAATGGTGTCAGATTGAGTCATGCAGCTGAGCCCCCTTGCATTGCATACGGTACAGGCCTTCTTTGCGTGGCGGCAGCACGGCCTTGATCCTGCGTTTGACCCTCTGGTTGGTGTGTCGAGCTTCCTAGAGTTTGCCTCCCAGGCCTTAGGAAGGAATATCTTCTTCTCCTCCGATGATTGGTGGTGCCATCGAGAGAGTGATGGAATCCCTCCCCACAACTGCCTCAACCCTTGCACGGGTAGCCGGGATTCCATCCCTCCGCATCTGTGTTGCCTCGCCGGATTGAGTGCCACACGTTATATCTATCCCATGCCTCTGGGGAGACCTCGTCCTTCAACGAGTGGAGTGTTCAGGCCTTCCAGGTCAATGTTTCATTTGCAGGCAGATGGGCCATCTAGCCAGAGCTTGCCCTCGACGTTAGTCCACAAAAGATCTATAAATCAAATAAGATTCTAATCTCTTAGTGGTATACACGTGTCCATATTAGTAACTCAACTTCATGCCATGACTTCTCCATCTCACCCATTGTCTTGCTAATATAGAAGACAGGCCTCATGTATGATTGTTTTGTGCCTTTTTGCAAAAGCACTATACCCACTGCATGCTTTCCAACACTAAGGCTCAAATAGAATGGCTGGCTCCAATTGGGGGCATCATGATTGGAAGAGTTGAAAGCATATCTTTGAGATTCTCAAAGGCATCCTTTTCCACTTGAGTCCTTCACTCCACATAATTGGATCTCGTTGACTAGCCTTTTGCAAAGGGTAAACATGTTCTGTAAGCATATAAAAAGATCTAGACAAATACTTGGTTTTTGAACAAAACTCATAAGCTTCTTGGTTGATCTTGGACTCTCCATTTGTAGTAAGCTCTCCACTTTTGCAGGGTCTGGGGCTATGCCATTTTTAGTCACTTCATGATCCAAAAGTACAACTCAAGCTCTTGCTAACTTGCATTTAGCTGGATTGAGCTGGGCTCCATCTTTATCAAGCCGTTTAAACAGTGCGTCAAGCCTTTCGATGTGTTTCCACCTGTTACTATAAACACAAAAGTCATCCATAAAAATTCTAACAAAAGGTTCAAGATACGGAGCAAGGATCTTGTCCACCTAGCTTTGAAAATTGGCATATACATTGAGAAGTAATCCTATAACAAAATACTCCCCATTGAGTGATAGAACTAGTCTTCTTTTGATCTTTTGGGACTATCCTAATTTGAAAATAGCCACCATCAGAGACTGAGTATCTCTTATGCCTTGCTACTTTTTTCTATCCAATATCTCATCTTGGAAAGGAAGGAGATAGTGATACGTTTTCGTAGCTCCATTGAGGGGTTTGTAATCCACTCAAACTGTCCACTTGTTACCCTTTTTAGGCACAATGACTACGGGGAAACCCATTTTGCATCATCAACAGGTTATATGAAACCAACTTGCAATAACTTAGTGACTTCTACCTCTAAAACCTATATTTGAATAGTCCCTAGTCTTCTCAACTTTTGAGCTACTGGCTTTGGTCCCTCTTTTAACTTAATCTCATAAACCACACTAGAAGTACCTCTCATTTGGTTGTAGTACTTGGAAAAAAGCTTGGAATATTTGTCAAGTGATACTCCATATTGCTCTCTTTCCTCACTAGTTAGATGACTAGCAAGCATCTCCATTAGTTCAGCTTTTAGAATGTTGGGTTTCTCACCTTGAGTACAAGCTTGTTCAGTCGTGTGGCTAGCTATTTCTACTCCACATATGTCTGCTTTAAGCTTCAACAAGCTTTGATCCAATCCTGAATTATCATCAGTCTCATCTGAGGACCCTATAGAATAAGCATTATAACTATCAAAGGAGATTGAATCAACTCCCACATCTAACTCTAGCTTCTCTCCAACTTCCAGAATCTTGCCAGTCTTCAAATCGTATCTTATTCTTTTCTTCTTAGACCTCTCAACAAACAAATCTATGCAACCTCTATACCAATCTTGTCTAGACTTCATAGCAATTAGCCGAGGCCTTTCCAAAATGATGGGGTATGCCCCAACCCCTGCTGGCATGACATGCATATCAATGGCCACTCTTTGTCCAAGAACATTTAACTCCATTCCCTCAATCACACCAAGATATTTCACCTTTGAACTATTGGGCATTTTTACAGCGAAGATAGACTTGCCTATCACTTCCAATCCAATATCATGCACAGATTCTTTAGTCATGACACATACCTGGGCTCCACCGTCTACATAAACTTTACTTACCTTCCTGCCATGAATTGAAACATCAATAATAGGCAAAATATCAGAAACCCTACTCAATTGAACCACATTAGCTTCTGGCACCTTAAACTTAACTCGTCTAGCACTTGTAGGTTTGTGCCATTGTCTTCTTATACCGGAGTTCAATTGTAAAAGCTGACCATAGGTGATACCAGCTTTTTTGTGCTTCACATCAGCCAAGAGACTATAAGGAAATTCCCCTTCACCCAACTGGAAATCATCCATGCCTATCTTTCTTCTTCTAGCTCTAGCTTTCCCCTGCTTGCTAGATTCTGGCTGCTCCATGGTCGCCTTTCCCTTCTCTCTCTTTTTCTTGGCTCTTGCTTCTTTGCTTGCGTCTTTAGACTTGGACCTCTGCATCCTTGTCCTCTTATTGGCTAACACATCAGTCTTATCTTCTTCTTCTATGGCTTCGAGTACATGCACATTACCCAAAGGACCTTGAGGCTATGCTTGTCCTTGCATTGGCACCTGATTCCCATTACCTACATCCCTATTACCTTCTGGCCTTTGAATGATAGGATACACACCTCCTCGCTCTCCTTGGCTGAGAACATTGAGGAGCTATATGGCTTCTGTCTCCACAATTGTAGCATTGAAAGTGCTCCATTTGATTCCTCTGTGGCTTTTCTCCTTGTGGTCTCCTTACTTGGTTTCGAATAACCTGCATAGCAAGATTAAGATTTCCAGTTTGCTCGGTCAATCTTTGAATCTCTTGATGCAGGCCATCTTGTCCTCTGTTTGGCTCCACAATCGTTGGAGCCTCTACACGAAGCTCCCTTTCTACATGCATGTCTACAAGCAAAGGTTCCACTATGTGTCCACATGCTCCATAGTCATATTTTACCTGCATGCCTATTTCTCTTTCCTTTCAAGCTTGTTTTCTCACCTTTTTCTTCCATTGCTTTGTGGCTAATCTGACTGCCTCTGCATAGGTGTCAGGATGCTTAAGCTCCACCTTTTCCTTAATAACTCTGTGTAACAATCCTATAAATGTGTCCTTTTTCAAGAAATCTGGCGGTACTTGATTCTCTCCCAAGACCCTCAAAATCTTTCTCCATACCCCTTCAAATCTACTTACAAAGTCTATAATCTCTTCCTCTTCCCCTTGATACAACCTACTCAGCTCTCTCCAAAGGTCTTCTGGGTTATCAGCCTTCCCATACTTTCTTCTCATAGCATTTCTTAGACTCTCCCGATCACCCTTGTCCTCATTTGCTAGCACATCCTCATACCATTCCCTAGCAGCTCCTTCCAAGAGTAACCCTACCATTCTCAACTTGTAGGACTTATCATCCCGATTGTTACTAAGAGCTGCTAACACTATCCTTCTTAGAAATGTATCCACAATCTCACCCTTCTCTCCTTTGAATAATTCATATCCTGCACCAGCCCTAGGTCTTGAGTTGACTAGCAAGTGGCTTCCAACCTGCTGATCAGAGCTCTAACACAAAGCTTTTCTATCCTCAGTGGGGGCACCAAAACATATGAGACTTCGCCTTTAAACTGAAATGTCTCTATAGCTAGCCAAGTTGCACTGTAAACCACAAGTGGAACCACACTAGACAACCATCAACACACACCGGCACAATTCTCTCACCTCAATCTGAAAGCAGCTTCCTTTGACGTTTAATGATAACTGTACAAGTGAAACCTTGTGATGATGGGAGAAAGCAAGAGAGTTTTCATTTGCATTTGGTACAACACTGAAAGCAAACTAGTTATGCTGAAGTTGACATTATTTATATTTCGAAGTTAGAATATCTAACAAGCCACACTAGTGATGACAACTAGATCAATTGAGATCATCTTCTTCAAAAAACTTAGCATGTAGGATCTCCTTAGGTATATGTGAGGATAGATAAAGGTTTCCCATTCATTTAGGGAGCTTCAGCAGAACAAACCATTCATATTCAGTTCTCAAAGAGCCAAACAACTCCACAATGAATCCCAATACAAACAATATTTTTGACATGTGGTTCAAGAACCAAGGACAAAATCATGGTAGTCGTCTTGATCTCCAAACAAACCAGCACCGGGAACAAGATGAAGTATGTGGTGTTTGTGTTGTCTTATGACCAATCTCAAACCCACCCAAACCATACAATCAAAGTAAAATCTTTTTGAACTCACTCAAACTTGGGGCAATACATCTGAAAACCAACTCACACTTCCCTTGCCTCACTCACTTACAAGGGTACAATGATTTTACAAAGTGATAAAAGAGTTATACAATGATTGTGGTATATGGATTCTACATTTCACACCCCCTCTCAAAAAGACCTGATGATGACAAGACAACACCGCATAATATCCACAACACAAGAAAAACTGACACAAAGCTTGGGATCAGACTTGTTGACTTGTCCTTATTCTGACAAGGCTAGCATATTACTTTTCTCACAAGTATGTTGGGTTCTATGGAGTGATAGAATATAGACAAAAAGAAGTATCCCCTCTCTTTAACCAATACACTATTAAAACCTTGAGATAGGCCCACCTTCCTTTGATTATTAAGCTTTCATCTACCAACTTAGAAAGGATTTAAACAAACCTTAGATAGCAGCACCACTTCTTCTTTCAATTTTCGTTGAATAGGCCTTCTAAAGATCATTGAAGAAGATTTGAAAAGACTGCCTTGTCTTCTTGATGTGCATCGGTGCTCACAGTTGCATTCTCACCCTTTCACACACCTTCCTTTCTCAGCTGAAGCAAGTCTTGGTAATCCTCTAACTCAGCGTCCAAAACTATTGCAGGCTTCTCTGGTTCTACCTCTCCTTCGGCTTCTTCTCGTTGGACCACCATGACCACCTGTCTCTCTTGCACTCCCTCTTCTCTTGGCACAGTCTTAGAAAAGTAGGAGAATGAAGACTTGTAGACGAGATAGGTTCCAAGGCCATGATAAGAAAGCTGATAGTCACCACCGATACAAACTAACAAGGACAGGTTTATCAGACATAGGCTCTCCTTCTTTAAAGCAACGACATCATCTCCACATATATGGCCAGCCCTCTAAAACGACGACCCCTTACCTCCTTTTATAGGCCTTCAAGCCGCTTCCACACAACGTTGTTTCCAACTTCTTCGTACTTGCCATTCTAGCCTTGCTTCTCGCTTCTTCTAGTACCATGATCTTCTGGCCAGCTCGAACGATTACCTTGTTTCCATTCCTAGCAGGGGTTCCCTGCAGTGGCCACCTACACAAGTCTCCAATGAGTGTGGGTTGACGCCTGTCACCATCACGATGCTCCATGCAGAAAGGTTATTTATTTTTTTCAATTTACTTGAATAAATATTAGCTCCCAAATAACCTTTGTCCCTTATGCCTATACATTGACCCATCAGTTGGTTAGACCAACATTAGTTCCCACTTAGCATAAATGAGCGTTGGGCCTTGAAGCTTATGATAATCACATTACATGATTAAATACTTCTAAAGTTGGGTGTCTCAAGGCATCCCATCATAAGTGCGAAGTATTTTTATTCCTTCTTTCCACGGAAAGCCATATGCCTCACTCATCATATGCATCCTTTAAAAGGATTCCAAGTGCCATAGTCCTTTGCATGAGGTTGCCATTTCCCCACCATCAACGGGTATATCAATTGCCATTCTTAACCCCTACATCCCTTCATCATTTTCTTCTTTCAAGTGTAAACTGCATCCCAAGTTGAGTAAGAAGAGAAAGCATATGCTGATTTCATCTTTTCCCAAGCTTAGACAAAAGTGTAGGCATTGCATATGCTCACTTATAGTAGTGCTACGTCTGAACACAAGAGCACTTTTTCCCATATGGTTTTTCTCCTTGGATATCAAGTGTGAAAGGACACTATCCATATAACTTTTGTACTTGGATATTATATGGATGTGACTCACATGCAAGGGTTGACTTGCATTTGTGATCAACACCACACTGTCTTGCTCAGTTTCACAGAGAGGGTGCGGAGTGACTGGCTCGCTTCAAAGCAGACCCAGGCATGTTCTTCAGGGAGCTGTGGACACCTCCTTCATTGATGTATACCATTTTATACCCCCAGTATGGTACAGGATGGAGCTAGCTAGGTTGCATATCATGATTGTATACTCCATGCATATAGCTTTGCATTCTCCTAGTAGTAGAGCTCCATCCCCTCCCACACTCATTGTACTTATTGCACACCCAGATTCAGCTTTTTAGTTCAGTACTTTTTCATTTTGTTGGGATGACAGAGGATACCCCATACAGGTACACCGATTTGTCTCATAGGCCGAGTTCGGTCTTTTGGATGACGTTAATAAAATCTTTCTTTCTTTCTTTCTTTCTCTCTCTTTGTGTGAGCTTCCTGTTTCTACAGCTAACCCTAATCTGCAGGAAACCCTGTTGTGTGTGTGAGTTCCAACTATGGGTATCAGAGCATTCCTGCTTTCCTGCTTCTTCCGGCAGTAGGACTCTATCGACAGTCCCGTCCGGCGCTCTTATCTCCGTTCCCTCTTCCGTTGGTGGAAAGTCTGACAAAGGGGATGCAAACAAGACTAAAAGGAAGGGAAAATGTCACTACTGCTATAAGCCTGGCTACTACATCAATGAATGTAGAAAGCGGATTGCAAAAGAGAAGAAAGATGCAGGCAATGTAGTAGGAGACTCTTCTGATGACAAAGCAGAGCAATTGGCTAATGTAATTCAAGAAGAGTATACTTTTTTGGTCACATGCATTAGTAACACACCAAGTGCTCTAGGAAATGATATGTCTTGCGTTGCATCCCACAGATAGCATGTATCATGGTATTTTGATAGTGGTGCTTCGAGCCAAATCTTTTCATGCAAAGATGTATTTCAGTACTTGGTTTATGCTTCTAATGGCCGCATTGTATCGTGTGCAGATCATACCACTTATCTAGTAAAGGGAATTGGCAATGTCATACTTGTTGTGGCCAACGGTGGAAATATATGTATGACAAAAGTGTTGTATGTTCAAGGGATAAAGAAAAATCTTCTCTTCATCTTAGCCATAAACGACCAAGGTTTAAAGGTTGAATTTGAAGATGGGAAGTGTTTGGTGAAAGACCCATCAAAAGGTTATGAAATAGTCACTTCCGAAACACGATACAATAGCGTGTATAAGCTGGACAGCTATGACAAGCGTACTTATGATGCACATATAGTGGCTGCCTACATTCCTGCTATGCATGATGCAGAGCTTTGGCATGCTTGTTTTGGGCATGTAAATTTTCGGAGTTGTAGCAAGTTCGAATAGACACAACAAAGGCCAACAAGGAGATTGCATTTTTTTTCTGCGAATGAGGGAATGCCCCTTTTTATACAACTTTGCCTTATGGGATAACTCACACACCCCACTCACATAAAGTATACAGGTTACACAAAGCAATGTATGGGTTAAGCAAGCTCCAAGAGCTTGGTATGAAAAATACATGCTCATCTAACTAGTCAGGGTTATGTGAATAGTGCAGCTGAAAATACATTGTATGTGAAGAAAATTGGTGCCGATATTCTCATAGTCATCTTGTATGTAAATGAATTAATTTTAAGCACCAATTGCTCCGTAGCAAGAGCAGATGCTAAGAGCTGCTAAAGGGTGTGTTTCGGATGCAATTCAATGCCCGAACAGCAAGCTGGTTGCAACCCGGAGCGAAACTTCCTTTTCTTTTCATCTTCGGAGAGTTGCATAAAGGGAGTAATCTCAAGCAAGACTTTCCAAAATTTGTTGACATATCGTTATCTTTTTGCTCAAGTCTATCCCACTTTTGTGTGAGTGTTTGCTCCGCATTAGGAGGCAAAATTAGACATAAAATCTGTCCTTGAACTCTTTCCAAGTACAAATGGGATCTTTGGTAGTCTTTTCAGTGATCCACCAATGGGCAGTTGTCCCCTTCAAAAGCATGCTTGCATGACGAATTTTAGACTTCTCAATGAAGTCCTCATCACTAAAAGCAATGTCAAACTGAGCCATGAAAGCAAGCACTTTGGAGGCATCATACTCTCCATGAAAGGTATCAAACTTCACGGACTTGTCTCTTGCCTTAAACTCTTTGAGCTTTTTGGGATGTGATTCATGTTCTTCCCTCTTTCTCTTTCCCCTATCCAACGGGGCAGCCCTCTCTGCATGGGCTTCATAAGCAACCAAAGATGTTTCACGAGGTACCGTGGCATGTGCTCTATGAATTTGTGGCCCACAAGCATGTGACTTCCCTGAATGATGCAATGTCTCTCTACAAGACAACTCAATGGGCAATGTCTTTCGGCTTGCATGCCAACCACTCGCTCGATGATAAACATGCTTTGAATCGACAAGGCCATCATGTCGCCCACTAGCTCCAACATGCACATATTTGTTTCCTTCTGTCCCATGAGAAGTAGATGCATGGCGAGAAGTCACGGATACTTCTTCTTTATGTATAAAAGACCTCAACCGTTGAGATGCTAGGTCTCCATGGTTCAAACGAGGTGGATTCTTGAGCATTAACTCCCCATCCTCTCCTTCTTTGAGATCACCCTTTCGGATGAGATAGGAGAGTGCCAACTCCCTTGGCTTCTTGCCCACTTCACGAACCATAGACTCAAAGGTCATATCCACCATAGCATCAGCTTTCCTTGCTTCAATGACACTTTGTACATGGAGATCTTCATGCAAAAATTTCAGCTCTTGCTCCTTTGCCTGCAAAAGCTTCTTCATGTGTTCCAATTCAGCCCTCAATGCATTGGGCTCATCCTCATGCATAGGCTCTTTTCCACAGGATGGCTATCCCTTCAAAGCACTGTCATAAGTTCTCTCAAGAGACTTGTGCCTTCCATGCAATGCATCGGAATCGTGAGAGTCACCCGATTGACCTCTCGAATTCGGCACTTCCAAAGGGTTGCCTTGGCTGTCCGTTGAGTCAAGTGTCTATGTTTGCTTCCAATCTCAAAACACCGTGTCTCCTCTTGAGAAAGAGAGACAACCGGGCTCTGATACCAATGTAGCCGCTCCCTACAGGAGGCCTACAAATCGGAATATAAAATACACATTTTTAGATCACTTAACTAATACAAACGATGAACAATATTTGCAACATTAAAACTGGAAATGACAAAGAACACTTGACACCATCACTGGGGCCGGAAAGGCCGGCCCCCCCTCAATACAGTTTGTATTTCTTGGAGTATTTATATGTACAAGTGTTCACGGGCCCCATGGCCAGATTTCTCCATAACATGGAGTGAATACAATTGAAAAACAATAAGATTTTTGTCAATGAAAAATCAGTTGTCGGTGTAGACCAAATCACAAGCAGTCTCCCACCTTCACTAGGTGAACACCCGCCCCTCACTGGTCTTTCGGGACCGTGCACCAACAGGCACGCCCGTACTAACGCCTAGCAGAGTGAAACACCGTGGAGAGAGTAATACCTAGTGCTCCAAAGTTAGCTTTGCTCCCAGTTTTCCTCATACCCCAATGACCTTCACCGGCTCCTCTAAATGAGAGGACGCGGTCAAGGTACTCACGGGAAAGATCACCATCCCGCTAGCCTTCCATGGTGAAGGCAACTAGGGATGATGCTTGCCTACACAGGACTTGTGAAAACAACATTTAATTTTAATATTATCTGAATTTGAAAATATAGAAACAAATACCTGATGAAGATTCAAATTGGGTTGTAAAGTGAGGAGACTGGCCTTCCCTTTAATGTAATCTTGGTCGGTGGCAAACAGCAGCCTGCTTGGTCCTGATGACGAGCACAAGAGCAGTAACAACCGGGTACTAATGGCAGGTACAGAAGCTGCAGCCAGCAGGTACAAGGGCGGGTACAGATGCAGCAACAGCCAAGTGGGTGTGCGAAGGCGGATTTGCAGCAGGCGGGTACAAAATTGTAGCAGGCGGGCAGTCCAACTGGAGACGGGTATATAGGCAGCCCGGTAAACAGGTGTTGTAGGCGGATACTGAGCAGCAGGCGGGTACAGAACAGCAGGCGGACTCGAGCTGGAGGCGGGTACAGATGCACCCAATCGGGTGTGAGAAGACGGGTTCAGGGCAGCAGCCAGGTGGGTGTGAGAAGGCACCTACTTTCCATCAACCATCCCCACACCACCAACCACACATGGAGGAAATTTTTCCCATGCAGTTCTAGTCTAAAATATTAAGCCTTAATCAATGGAAAATTCTTGGGCACCCACATTGGAAGGTGCCCAGCCATACATTTAAATATGCGTGAACACCCAACCTTATAAATACTAAGGTTTACACTACTGTATAGATTTAACATTTGAAAAGGGCCAAAAAGGCAATACTTACTACCTATTCACACGCCACATCAACTCGTCAGCAAACAGCACACCCTGTGCACATGTAATGGACGAAATCTCCCTTTCATGAAACTTGTACAAGAATTTCTTGTCGGGCACAAAATTGGCACGACAGAAATATGAAGTCTTGGTCTTTCTATGGATTGACATCCCATAGGAAAAACACAAATCCTAGCACAGGCCTTCCTATGGAGTGACAATCCCATAGATAAAGCTCGGCACAAATATCAGTCCTACCATGGAGTGACAGTCCCATGGGTAAGACTTAATCCTAGTCATGCACGGGTGGCAGGAAACAGGCTCCCGTCCATATGGCACAATACTCGTCACGCACGAGTGGCACAAAACTAGTTCTCGTCCATATGACACAAGATGACTGACCCTTTCACATGGGGCACTGGCCTGGCCACATGTGAACATGGTATAAATTTGGCCGCTCTATGGAGTGACAGTCCCATAGAAGTGATTCCAGAAATGGAGATGGACCAAATGGTGACACATAGGAACTCACAATCTCCACGTCGCCCTAGCATATAGGAAACTCATGGCTTAAATCCCCACATGTGAAGTGTTAAACACCATGACCTATGTTTTCCCAAGGTTAACTATCAAATACCACTGCTCACAAAAGGTCTATAGCACATCTAGGTGTCTCTGGAGGCCTTCCCTAAATTCTGAAATCAACACAATGTCATCAGCATATAGCAATATGATCAAGAAGCACAGTACCTGCCCTCCAACTCTATCAGTGAAGTCCGAGATCTCATCCATGTAGAGGCCAAAGAGTGTAGGTGAGAGCGGGCATCCCTGTTTCATCCCAATATCACTGGTGATCAGATCAGATAATCCACCACCTGGAGCCCTAACCCTCCCTATCACCGATTCATACAATGCCATCACTCCCCAAATGATCTCCTCGGTGAAACCCGACGTCCTACAGCCGGTGGAAGAGGCGAGCACATGGAACCATAATAAATGGGCGAGACAAAACAATCTCATAAATATCTATGCCTGTGAGTGATTCTTATTTTATGTTACACACTTGAGCCCACCTCTCCTCCAAGGTGTGTGGTCAGAGTACGAATACAGAGTGCAAGTGGTAGAGTGGACTAACACCTTGTTGGCAAGGGACTTATGTCTATGCCAAGGGTCATGTGGACTGACACCTTGTTGGCATGGGACTATGTCTACGCCAAGTGTCAGTAGACTAGAATTTGTTATGTTGGGGACTTGACGTCTGCGCTTAGATCCAGTGGACGTTCTACATCCACATGCACGGTCAATCGGTCATCTATTTCTTGGCCTGGTCTTTGCATGTGTAAGCATGGAAGCGAGTGGAGAGTAGCATGGGTTTGACGTCAATGTAACTCGCCCAGGAAGCGCGAAAGTGGGCGTGCATCACTTGACCATGTGCATAATTAAACATTTCAGTGTTTAATCACAACCATTAAACAATCCACAAAGCTGAAAATAAAAGTTGCACATATAACACCGCATAGAGGCCGGAATGGGCCAACCCCCCCCTTTGGAGTATTTCATTATCCAAGGAGAAATATAACATGTATAGAAATTTGAGGGCCTTACACTCCCCATGGGAGATGCCGGATTATCCATATACAACCATAAACCTCTCCTTCATCCAATATGGGTCCTTCCATAGGCACAAAAACATGTATAACAGCCCACATGGCTGTTCCATACGCGCATAAACTTGTGTGACAGCCCATATGGCTCTTCCACGAGCACATAAACCTGTAAACCAGCCTATGTGGCTCATCCATGAATTCATAAACCTGTAAACCAGCCCATGTGGCTCATTCATGAGCTCATAAACCTGTATAACAGCCTGTATGTCGCATAAATTTCAGCAAGCTTTAGGACTGTTTTGCTAAAAAACAGCCATCCGAGATGTGCAAGATGGTGTAGAGTAGTGAAAATCATCTTCCCCAAGCTGGATATAGCCATGGTGGGCTTAAAAATGAAGAGAAATGGAGAAAATCAGAGTTTTCAGCCTCCAAAAATGTGCTTGAAGCTCAAACTCCAAGGAGGAGTTACTCGTTCCCCAATCCCCACTGTCACGTCAAACGCACGCTACTCTCCACTGGCTTCTATGCTTACACATGCAAAGACCAAGCCGAGATGTAGAAGACCGATTGACCATGCACGCGGATGTAGAATGTCCACTGGATCTAAGCGCAGACGTCAAGTCCTCAACATAACAGATTCTAGTCTACTGACACTTGGCGTAGACATAGTCCCCTACCAACAAGGTATCAGTCCACATGACCCTTGGCGTAGACATAAGTCCCCTACCAACAAGGTGTTAGTCCACTCTACCATTTGCACTCCGTGTTCATACTCTGACCACACACCTTGGAGGAGAGGTGGACTCAAGTGTGTAACATAAAATAAGAATCACTCACAGGCATAGATATCTTGGTGCTCCATAAACATTTTTGCTACACATAGTTTATAGGCATTTTGGCCACCAATAGTTTTACAAGCATTTCAGTCGCCAAAAGAAATCCTCAATCCATGAGATAACCATGAGTTTCATGAGTCCAATGCATCCCAAATAAAGGGAGCCAAAAGCATAATCCATCCCAATAAAGGGAGGCATAGAAAAGAATTCATCCCATTAAAGGGAGCCATAAGTCCATAAAGCCATCAAACTGAAGAATGCAATGCCATGTGTAGAGCTGAATTGACAAGTGTGAGGACACTTGTCTCACTTTTATCCTCTTATATGCCACATGTCCCAAATCCAAAGGCCAAAAATTCCACAATCTTCAGCTCTAAAAATATCCCAGATGATAGCTAGATTCACATCGGCGCTTTGGCAATACTCGATCTTTGTCGAATTCCGGAGGTAATAACGCGAACGAAAATTCCATTGGAGATTGCCCAAAATAGCAACTTTCCCTAAAATTTAGGAGATGATCTCTTTGTGTTCCACCACATGAGAAATACATGTAAGCACCATGTAGAAACCTGTTTCATTGCTCGATCTCCCCCAAATCCTCAACGGTTCGCCATACGTACCTTCCACTTGACACTTGAACTCCAAAACCCATTTATGTGTTCAAGAAAGCGTCTCGAGTGCCTGGACCATGCTACGAACACTTGGTCCTCTGTACATATGAAACTCTTATCCCAAAATCGGTTGCCATTTGCAAACACCTTCCAGCTTTAGGTCGAAGTAACGATGATAGAATACTCCATGGCACTCAGCTGCAATTAAGATTTCTGTAAATTAGGGTTTCAACTGAATTAGGGTTTTTGAAAATTATAGTTGAACCCACAAAGTCTTCCCCATCCAAACCAGTTATAAGCCTTGTCATTTGCAATACCCTAGAGGTTCATCTGCCGTCCAGAACCACTCCTGAGCTCGAAGCTCAGTAGGACGAGACCCCAATCATGGAAAAGAAGCTCCTTAAGTGTCGTGGCACTTTAGCTGCACACCTTGTTGTAGTCTTGTTTGACCGCAACAGTAACGGGGACGCCATTTCTAAGCTGCTTGCCCACCAAGCTAGTTTGAATTTGCCACTAGTAGATAGGACAATCACCGAATTTAGCAAATGGAATGGGTCTACAGATTAAGCCCATTGCCCATTAGCGCTGACACTTGCAAGCGCCCTAGAGATTCATCCGCTGTCTAGAATCACTCCTGAGCTCAAAGCTCAGCAGGACGAGACCCCAATCATGGAAAAGAAGCTCCGTAAGTGTCGTGGCACTTTAACTGGACACCCTGTTGTAGTCTTGTTTGACTGCAGCAGCCGGGGACGTCATTTCTAAGCTGCTTGCCCACCAAGCTAGTTTGGATTTGCCACCAGTAGATAGGACAATCACCGAATTTAGTCAATGGAATGGATCTACAGGTTAAGCGCATTGCCCAAAAGGCAACATTGGTATTTCCTCAAGTGGAGTTTACACACGATTTCTTAGTCACACCCTTGATTGGTGCTGACGTGATTTTGGGTGTAAAATACACACTACAGGTTGACTTGGATGATAACTTTTTGTACGTCACAAAGATTTTACCAAACTTGGATGCACCCTACATGATCTACATACACTGGAGTCATCACCCATCAATAGGATATACACCTTCTCTCCACTCTTAAACATAAGAAACTGATTAAATGCCACTTGATTCCAAGTAAAGGGCTATTATTTACTGGAATGTTGAATGTAAAAACAGGTATGTAGAGCTAACTTTGAGATTAGTTACGCCAGCCAAATCACTGCCCACACAAGCAGCGTACTGAAACAGTTCAAAGTTGCATTGGGAATCACATGAGGGAAAATCATACTGGTAGAGAATTGCCTGATTGTTTTCCAGATTGAGACACAAGATATCATGTGTGTCCCCCATCGAATCTTTGAATAAATACCAAATTGGCCTCACTACCTGTAAGAAAGTCTTACTAGAGGGGCCCAAGATAGTCTCATTACATAATAAGAATCTACCCTCTCCAATCCATCAAAACAAACATGCACAAACAGATAATCTACAGAATAGTATATGCTATAGTTATTAGAGTAGCAATACAAGGGGTGATAAAAAAAAGGAGCACGAAAGACAAAGCACATTATACTGATAACAAGATTACATGAGTATATCTGGCGTCACGGTCCCTTTCTTACTAATAGTGGTGGCAAGCCCACCTGGCACTACAAACCACCTGTGTGGTTGTTTCCCCCTCCCCCCATTGTATGAGATAGCCTCCTCCTCCCAAAGCGTCCAGCCGGAGGAGAAGAGCATCCTCCCTTTTATGTATCTGGATTCCCGCTTCACATTTGGGGATGAGTTTGTATTTAGCCGCTTCCCATTTGGGGATGAGTTTGTATTTAGCCATCATGGCCGTTTTATCGGTAACTAATAGAAGGATCCTTTTCCCGAGAAAAAAGAAAAGATTACATCAGGATACACCACATAAAATGTAATAAATGGGGAGTGTTTCTGCTGTCATCTTAACAACGTGTTCAGTAAAAAGCATCATGCAAATAAACTTCAAAATGCATATACTGGAAGACCAGATCTGATTTTACCATTGCAACTTCACCCTTAGCCATCGTAGGTATACCCTCTTCCCAGCCTCGAATCATTTTGCTCTTCCCCATAACTAACTTTTTAGGTACACCTCTTCCTGTGCACAGAAACACCATCCAGAAGTCAAGCAAAGCACTATAAAAAAACCAATAAGGTGACTCGCACCTCCACAGTCATGCATGTTTATCCTAGACACACATATAAGGGCAAGCAATCCCTAGCTCTAATCCTGCTAGTTTTGTCTTTATTGTTATGTTTTAAACAACTAACCTCATGCAGCTCAACTTCAGTTTACTCATTTGATAGCCCTAGATTGTAGACTAAGTGATGCAATCAAATTAAGGAACAAAGCATAGGAAGCACAAAGTGCAAGGCATATGACAAAAGCTCTAAAAACTCTAATTGACTTTCATGCAATATGTGTTTGTTATCCACATTTGGGTGCACACCTGTAAATTGGTTAGACTTGCCCACGTTTAGGTGTATACCCGTGGAATCCCACATTCGGGTAGATACTTGTGGAGAGGCACATTGGGGTGTATGCCTGTGCCTGAGTACAGATTGTTGGAATACAAGCTTGGAAGATGGGAGATGTCCAGTCAACTGTGTTTATACATTGATCATATTTGCGTGGGCATGAAATGCACCCATGAAACTGTCTTTCAATGTGGCCATAGCTTGGCATTTATTGCCTACAAATGTCCACAAAGCTGACAACACCCAGGAACCAGTAGGTGCATGTGCATGACCCTATTTGAGGCCTAAAAGTGTGTCACACGAGTGCTAACATTAGAAGTCTTAAACACATGATTAATGCTAAGAAAACTAGATTAATGCTAATCCAAATGATCTAGCAATCACACGGGAGAAGAGAGAGAGAGAGAGAGAGAGCAAAGATGTAACCCTTATCTATTGTATATTGCAACAGATGATCATAAATACAATGGTTCTTGGATCTGAATTCATGCATGCCTGTCTGCTAATGCATACCAAAAGGTTTCTTGCTGCTTATGCCCTTGGTTTTGGCTTTGCAACCTCTGGCTTTGAATTTACCCTTAGGCGGCTGCAAGTAAGATGGATGCGCACGTGGCATTGTCACGCAAGAGGCCCATACTTGACAAGCCAACAAGGATAGAGAGACATGGCCAACAAGCAAAGGGACAAGCAAGGCTATTACATCACATCTTTACTTTGAGGGCCATTATTGAGGAAGCCAAGCATAAGGGAAGACACGTGTTGTTATGTACCTAGCACTAACCTTTGGGGTGCTAAGATTCAATATTAATAATTCCAAGATTATTGGCTATTTTTGACTGGATTGTTATTTATAGCAACAATAAGCACTATATAAGTGAGTCTTGGGTTATTATTGATTCAGTGTGGTCTGGACTTGGACCAAGAGGCTTAATCCTGCGATGGACCTGGCGGATCACAAGTAGTCTTGCCAAAGACCCTTGCAGGCAGGCAGTGGTGGTATCGCATGCCATGGCTGACTGGCATGGACTTGTGGGAGTGGAACCTTAGCCTTTGGCTCAGGGGATGTTTGCAAACGCGAACCTACGGTTGGGTGATGAGCTTACTTGCACCCCTTTTATTTGGTTTCTCTAACCTTGATTGTTCATGCGTATTGGGTTGAATCCTAGAGGGATCTTACAGGTGTACTACTACTTTGTGGATTTCTGCAAAGCTTTTGACAGTGTCCCGAGGGCTCATCTTTTTAAGAGGCTCTGAGAGCTTGAGATCCCAATGGATATGATATGGGGAGTACGAACACTATATGAGTCGGTGACAAGGAGAGTATGGGCACTATGACTGCTCCCTACAGGAGGCCTGCGGATCGGAAGACAATATACACATATTTAGAACACTTAATTTAATTGTTATTAAACAACCGAAGCAACATCAGCAACACAAATATTGAAAATACTGAAAATACAAATGACACCAGCACTGGGGCCGGAAAGGGCCGGCCCCTCCCTCAATACTTTTTTTATTTCTTGGAGTATTTATATTTGTACAAGTATCACGGGCCTGACAGGCCAGATTTCTCCACAAGTGAGTGAAAACAACCAAATAAAACTAGTTCAAGTCGAAGCGAGCAGAGGTGTTGGTCGGAGTAGCCCCAAATCACAAGCTCATTCCCACCTTCACTGGGTGGACACTTGCCTTTCACTGGTCTTCCGAGACCGTGCACCAACAAGCACGCCCGTACTAACGCAGGCCAAGGAGTACACCGTGGAGGGAACGTGGCCTGGTTCTCCCCAATGAGCTTTGCTCCCGAATTCCCTGGTGAGTCTAACCTTCACTAGCTCTCACAAGCTCTGAGAGCGCGGTTAACAACACCCACACAGGGAAATATACTAGCCAACTAGGTCTCTATAGCAAACCCAATCATACACCATTGAACACCAACAAAATCACAACACCTGGCCACAAGGTATATACAATCAATGCTCTTTCATTTCCACATTCCAAATGAACAATATAACTCTGACATGAATAGGAAAGTAAGCTATGTTTAAGCAAAGTAGATAGCTTTCAAGTGTATTTGTAGTACAACTACAATAGATACCTTGAACATGTGAGCTTATAGCAAGTGTTCATTTATATACAAAACATCAAGATGGATGGGTAAGAATTTCCTGAACATGGTCAGCATATACATGCCATGCTCCTGCACTACACAACTTAAAGCATTCTCTGAATTTAATTTGCAAATTTCAGATTTATACAAATGAGAAAAATACGAGAGCACCTGGTACAATGAGTAGAATTCCGATACAACAGGTACAATTTGCAGCAGGTACAATCCGGATATCAAGTGCTTCACACGTGTGTAGGTACAACCAGTCAAATACTATGCAAGTACATCAAGGGCTTCACACGTGTGCAGGTACAGCCAACCAAGTGATATTCAGGTTATGTACTTGCAGCAAGGTACAGCCAGCCAGGTGGTTATGTACTTACAGCAGGGTACAATCAGCCAAGTACACGACAGGTATAGTACTTGCAGCAGGGTACAATTAGCTAGGTACAGGGCAAGTACAGGCGGGTACAACAGGCGTGGGCAGCAGCCAAGTACAGGGTAGGTACAGTCGAGTACAGCAGCCAAGTACATGGCAGGTACAATCGGGTACAAGCAGCCCAATAGGCGGGTACAGCCAGCAACAAGGAGGCGATGGAGAAAGAGGCGATGCAGAGAGAAAATCCACCAACCCACCACACATGGGAAATTTTTCCAATAATGTTCCATGCAAAAGCCTTTATCAAAGGTTATAAAACCTTAATACATAATTAACACTTATGGGCACCCACACTAGAAAAATGTCCAGCCCTTCTTTTAAATGTGTGTGAATACATTGCCTTATAAAAATTAAGGTTTACTCTAGTTTATGGATTTTACCTTTTAAAAAGGGCAAAATGAAAATACTTACCACCTGTTCACACGCCACATTGCCAAGTCAGCAAACAGCATTCCACAGTACACTAGGGGCGTCCCCGTCCAGTATACTAGCACGACATAACAGACAGACACACACAAACAAGTCATGCAAAAACAAATTTATGCATGCAGGCATAAACGCATGTGCACAAATAATGGACGAAATCTCTCTTTCATGAAACTTGTACAAGAGGTTCTTGTCGGGCACAAAATTGGCGCGACAAATATAAATAAGTATGTCCTGGTCTTCCTATGGAGTGACAGTTCCATAGGTAAGACACCATCCTGGCCATACACGGGTGGCACCAACAGGATCCCATCCATACAGCACGAAGCAAATCACACACAGGTGACACGAAACTGGTTCCCGTCCATGTGACGCAGCACTAGTCGCACACGAGTGGCACTGATCTGGCTCCCATCCATGTGACACCATAAAACTGGCCCTTTCACATGGGACACTGGCCTGGCCCCATGTGAACATGGCACAAATCTGGCAGCTCTATGGAGTGACAGTCCCATAGAAGTGGCTCCAAAAATGTAGATGGACCAAATGGTGACACGCACCCGGAGGTCAGTTAGAGGAGATCAAGAGTACTATTGAGGTGAAACAAGGATGCCCACTACCACCCACTCTCTTTGGACGCTATGTTGATGAGATTGAGAACTTCATTAACAGATTGGGAGTGGCTAGATCTACAATCATGTACGAATTGTGAAAGGGGACATCCCCAAAACCGCATTCCAAACCGAGCACGCCCACTACGGACCATCGCATAGTCCTGGTTCAGAGCCCCCCAGCAATATCCCCTACCACCTTTCTAAGGCATTGGGGAGCAAGCTAGAATAGCAGTTATAGCTCAGTTGGTAGAGCACCGCCCTTCCAAGTGGGTCGTTGCACTTACCGGTTGGGTGCCTAATTGTTTAGGCACTAATGATAGTATCTCCCACCTAAACCGATGGCTAAATTGTGTGAAAATGGCATTTTTCAGCCCTAAAAAGGGGTTTTATCTCATTTATTTGGTTATTTTTGGGTTTTTATGTCTTGTGCTGCTGGCCGACAGCCCCTTTACTGGGCCGACCAGCAGCCCACCTCATATATATAGATTCGCTTCATCATTCAGCAGTGGTACCACATCAGTACCACATCGGTGATCACATCAGTCACCACTACATCATACACCTGCCGCCAGTGCCTGCACTACATCAGATCATCATCTTCGTCGTTCAGCACCAGCGTTTCTCTTGCAGCATATCTTGGGACAGCAGCCCTCTCTACTACAGTAGAGCAATTCAGTGTTTTACATCAGCTCACACCTTGGGACAGCAGCCCACTCTCTGCTACAGTAGAGAACTTCAGCGTTTTACATCAGCTCATATCTTGGGACAGCAGCCCGACAGCAGCCCACTCTCTGCTACAGTACACCACATCAGCGTTTTATCATCAATTCATATCTTGGGACAGCAGCCCACTCTCTGCTACAGTACATCTGTGTTTTTCTTCTACAATTCACCTGGGGACAGCAGCCCTCTCTACTCACCATCTCACATCATCGGGACGGCAGCCTTCTCCGCTTATCTTCATCAACAGCACTTGGGACGGCAGCCCTCTCTGCTCCTCACCACCACTCAGGTATTGCAGCACCCTTGTCACCAGAGCTTGCACCACTACACCCCTTGGCACGACAGCCCTCTCTGCTCTTCATCACCCCTGAGGTACCGCAGCACCCTTGTCACCAAAGTCTGCATCACTTCACCTTCTGCTGCCCACTACCGCCTCAGAGTGCTCTGCATCCACTGATGAGAGCCTTCGACACCGACCACCTCACGGAGTGCCTTTGCCACCTCACATCGACACGAGCCTTTGTCACTAACCGAGCTTCAGCTCCGACATCGTCTTTGCTTCTGTACCGGTCTTCTTCACAGAGTCTCCTCGCATAAGAGGACCTCTTCTACATATTTTCACTCACCATCATATATACACTCAGTCACCCATTCTATGTTGTTTTGCTATGATCTCGCGTGCATCTGGTCCTTTCGTCCTTTTGCCCTCACATAACTCTTCCCCAAGAATGGGGAGGAGGACCGAAATATGCCACTGAGAGACTCTACTGGGACAAAGATGAGTCGTCGTGTAGGGCGAGGTGGGATGGGTGGTTGGTTAGATCCATTATGGGTCGTACATGGATGATAGTTGGAGTCGGCAGCTCTCCTAGGGCTACCTCATCCGGATCCCTGGGGAAGAGAATCAAGCTGCCCGTTGCAAACACAACAGCCTGATGGACTCTCTCTCTTCAACTCCTAGCTACTCCAGTCTGAATTTATCCAACCTTCCTCCTCCCCATTTGCCGCTACCATTCTGTTTGTCCAAAAGAAGGATAAGACTGCACGCTTATGTGTGGATTACAGGGCGCTAAATAAGCTGACAGTTAAGAATAGATTCCCACTGCCCAGAATAGAGTACATCCTAGAACAACTCAATGGTGCTAAAATTTTCTCTAAAATAGATCTCAAGAGTGGCTACCATCAAGTTCAGATCTTTGAGGCCGACATTCAAAAACCGCCTTCAAGACCTAGCATGGCCACTATGAATTTGTGGTGATGCCCCTTGGACTCACCAATGCACTAGCAACGTTCAACAAGATGATGTCTCGGGTTTTTCAGGATCTCATTAGCAAATGAGTCTTCATCTTTCTAGATGACATCCTTCTCTTCTCATAGACTACAGTGCAGCATGAGCAAGATGTAGCAAAGGTTTTGCAACCTGTCCCTAGTAAAAACAACCCCGTTACCGATGCTCTCAATCAAAAAGACACAATTCAAACATTGCAAGAGTCCACTGTGCTGGAAATTCAAGGCAAAGACTCGGACAACATGAAGGTACCGTATCCAGATTCAGAGAATTTGGGACTCACTATCATTTGGCCCTCAGTTCATAACCAGGCCACTACAATATACAGGATGGTTGGTTGTTTTTCAAGAACCGTCTTTGTGTACTCAAAGAAAAGTGCGAAGTCTTTCTCTATGATGCCCATGATTCTCTTGTTGGAGGTCATAGGGGTATCAACAGTACCCTGAAGAAGTTAAGAGAGGTCATTCTATTGGCCCAAAATGCAATGGGATGTGTACCAACACATCCAAGCATGTCAAATATGTCAAAAGATGAATGTTCCACATACGAAGCTACCTCCCAGTTGGACCATGCATGATGTGTTTCACGTCACTTCATTGAAGCCCTATACACGACCGCTTCCCTCCGTTGTCTAGGATGAACAGAAACCAGATAACTTGGGCGAAGCCGAAGTTATGGTCCCAGAACAGATCCTTTTGCATCCCTTCAAGCATGGCTCCTGCTCGAGAGAAAGATAATTCCTCAAAAAGTTTCAAGACCGAGGGACACATGAAGCAGTTTGGCTTGATAAGAATTTTTTCGAAGATTATCCCGCATTATTGATGGATTATTTGGAGGCTATGCAGCTTCCGTCAAGTTAAGCAAAAGGGGATGTCATGTACATCCCGCACTTGGATGCCACGTGGACATATCAATACAACAGGTGCAGGACCTAGAGTGGTAACTAGCCCCTTGTGAGCCCTAGTCCAAGACAGTCAAGCTAGGGATCCACTCTAAGAGTCCATGGTCAAGTGTACAAGTCTCGTACATGGTCATGGACGAACACAGAGAAGGGAGAGATATGTCACTGAAAACAGTGTTTTCTGTATATATGTATCAAGATGTACATAGATCCTAGCCAACATGGCCTCCAAAAGGAAACACCAAAGCCTAAGACCTATCCTACCTATGAGGGATCTGATGAAAACACAACAAATTGACCCTTGCTATTTATAGGCTCATAAAAGTACTCCTAGAAATTGACCCTTGCTATTTATAGGCTCATAAAAGTACTCCTACAATCACCCGACTACTGTCAGCCAAGTCCTTGGGCAGCACAACATCAAAAACCCCATAAAATAGCTGGTCAATGCCCTAAAAAGGCTCATAATCCTAGCTAGAATAGAGGGTAAAGTATGTCCACATCTATGCGTGTGACATCCCCTCCTACTAAGCTTGATGACGGGAATCCAACTAATCTTGCATGACTAGCATCATCCCTTTACTCCATGTGGACTCCTTCCTTGGCATCCTGCTTCCAAAACTTATGGCACTCTTGACCACCTTGAACACCTTCAGCTGCGACCTTGGATTGCTCCAATCTCTAAAGCTCTAGTGTGCGTAATGAAATGTGCACCTGTTCTTCTTGTCCCCTCCTTGGGCGGAAAACCTTGTACCTTTCTTGGGCTAAGAGCTAGATCCCTTCTTGAAAGCCTGCAACCCATTGTTGCTCCCTTCATCCTTGTACCATGGCTGTCAAGCCGAGCAACTAGACGAACTTACAATACCCACCTGGGGGCTCTATACTCCATGGCAAGGTTTGGCACCACCAGGATACCTTGATTTTGAAGACCCACTTGGCTGCATTTTCCTGTCTGGACCAAAAACAGCCACCTTTGTACTATGCTTTTTCCAAATCTGCACCAATTCAGCACCTCTAGGACTTCCACCAAGCTCTGATACCAATGTGACATGCGGAAAAACTGCATGTCTTAAGAACTATGCAAAAACATAAAGATGAAAAGAGAAAAGAGAGAGATATGTTGCTGAAAAAAGTGTTTTCTGTATATATGTATCAAGGTATACATAGATCCTAGGCAACATGGCCTCCAAAAGGAAACACCTAACACTAAGACCTGTCCCACCTATGAGGGATCAGATGAATACACAATGAACGAACCCTGGCTATTTATAGACTCATGAAATTACTCCTCCACCCACCCAAACGACCAGGTCCTAGGACAACAGCACATCAAAAATCCCATAAAAGAACTGGTCAATGCCCCAAAAAGGCCCCTGATCCTAGCTAAAACCAGAGGGTAAATATGTCCACATCTGTGCATGTGACAGAATGTGAGCATTCCCCATGGCGCAAAGTTGGTCTCGCAATGCTCGCGATCTTGGGTACCTTGGATGAGCTATGCTTGGATCTTTCTTCTATGAACGGGCACTTTGGTGGAAGTAGGAGAGACTCGAGAGAAAGTTCAGGAGAGCAAGAGGTGTGTGTGTGCGCAGTGTGTGTGTGTAGTCGAGAGACAGTACGCGCCGCCTGCCGTCTTCTGTTCCTGCTGCCGGGAGCCAGCGACCTCTACGCGACTGTGTATGCGCCGCCTGCCGTCTCCTATTCCTGCTGCCATTGCACTTCCGCCTGCCGTCTCCTATTTCCGCCTGCCGTTGCACTTCCGCCTTCTCCTTCTGTCTTTTCTGTCAAATTTGTATTCAGCGTACTGATTGTCCCTTGTTTTTTTCTGTCACTGATGTCTGCCTGCTCAACTGCTCGTTTCATCCTCCTGTTGAGAGTTTCCTTACGTTCCTCCTTCGCTTCCCCTCTTTCTTCAGTTTGCAAGCTGCAGCGCCTGCGTGCATGTATAGCTGCGTCTGTGTGTGTGTCAGCCTGTTCCTTTTCACAGCCTTTCCCTTTCCGTGATTCTATCAATGGCTTCAGCTTTAGATGTTTGTACATATGCCCGAAAAGAAAGATCTGCAGATGCTAAACGCCGCCTATCAGAGTCGGCTTTACAAGATGATACATTTACGTTGGAAGCTCAGTATGTGTTTGATACCCTTAAGGATGACTTTCAACAATCACGACAGGAATGGGGCAAACCGATTCCAGAGGTCACCTACAAATTGAAGTTGCCGTCCCTGGTAAACCCTCTCAGAAAGTTGTCTCAAACTGCGGTTATAATATTCTTTCCAGGAAGAATCCCTGCGGCCAGCGATGTCGCGCAGTGGATTAAGTCCATCCTGAGGATGCTTTGTAGAGGGAGCGTATTTTGCTTCCAGAGGCTTTTATGAGGTGCATTTATCAGATGCTTCATGCAAGCAGAGGCTTCTTGAGTTCTCTCCCCTGTTTTATGGGAGGCAAATGGTACATGCTATGCCCTGGTCCCCAAACAAGGACTATCAAAGTCTTATACGGCATCACTGCCCTGTATGGGTTGAGGTTGCAAACTTCCCGGACTATATGCGTGAAGAATTGCCTGGCCTGGCTGCTTCTTTGGGACAAGTCATTTGTCCACCACGCCCCATGGGAAACCGTAACAGGTTCTGCATTCTCTGGCACACTGACATACCTACCCCCCCTTCTATTGCGGTAGAAGTTGAGGGAGTGCAATTGGGCAAAAAGTATTTTGAATTGAAGTGGGGTGTGTTTGCAGGTGCTTGTTTTGCCTATCACAAGTTTGGGCATCTAGCCTCTGAATGCCCAATGGTCCTGCATCAGCCCCCCCCAAATGCCTTGCCACCCCAGACATGGGAAAAGAATGATAATTTGCAAGTCAAGACAGCAAATACAAATGGAGCAAAGAATGCAAAATCAGTCAATCAGGTGCCCGCACTTGCAGGAAAAGGAAAAGATAAAGGGAAAGAGAAGATGAAGGAAAGTGTGGGGATTGAACAGGACGGTTTTAAACAACCCAAGAACGTGGTTGTATTGAAGCAACGCCCCCTTCAATCTCGTCAATGAGATGCTTCTTCTCCCTCACCAGGACAAACTTCTACTTCAGCCTCTGCTCCTATCCTTCAAAATTGGGTGGGCGTACTGAAGAAGGGCATCCCCATATGTGATTCAGAAGAAGAGGAAAATGCTATGTCTTTCATGGGCAATGAAGGCATGCAGCCTATGCAGGAAGAGACATAGCCTCTCTGATGTCTGGTTCTTATCCTCACACTCTACTGTACATATCTTTTCATGCTTCAAACACTTAAGTGCTTTACTATATGCTATCATTGGAAAGGCACAAATGGAATGACATGCTTCTTTCTGTGCAGGCTGAAGGTTTATGGGTACTTCTCCAAGGTCAGTCCCTGGATATACTTTTCATCATAATGCACTTACTACGTATTGGGCAAGGCTTGACAGATGGTATTTGTTTTATCCACAACAATTTGCAGATTTTAGCCCTCATCTCCTTATAGACTTCTCATTGGGCTTGTCAGATCATGCTCCATTGTGGATGAATTTGCAGCTTGGCATGCCTCATGATGATTTGTCATTTCTCTCCAGTAGATTGTTGCATGTTAATCGGGCTTATTTCCAACATCACAACTTTCAACAAATGATCAGATTTGCCATTCATCCTTTGCCAGTTCATGCCCAGGAGGACATGAATTATGCTTGGGACAGCTTCGTCTCTCGTATTCAGAATGTCATCAAGGAGTATGGCAAATGGCATATGACAAAATGGAGGAATGAGGTTAAATGGGCAAAAAAGACAGCACAACATTTGACTGAATTTTCTCAGTCGAGGCCACTCTCTGATTCAGAAAAGGATTCCCTTTCACATGCACAATTTAAACTTACTATTAATGATCAGAGGAAATTGCACAAATGGCAGATTAGGGCAAGAATGAAGCCCCTCATGGATAAGGGCTGCTCTTCAAAATCCTTTTCCAGGACTTGCATGCTACTCGAAATAAAAATTCATGTCTAAGGGTTAGGAAACTGGATGGCTCTTGGACTCACTCTTTCTCTGATCTCCAAGACGAATGCCACAATTATTTCCAGAAATTGTTTTCTGCTCCTGGTTCCCCATCAAATCAAGTGACTGATGCCAGGACTGAATTTCTTCAATATGTTTCTGGAATAGTTCAAATGGATGATGCTCTTACCTTGGAGAGGCCTTTTACTGACACAGAACTTGATAATGCGTTGTTCCACCTCAGCAAATACAAGTCCCCTGGCTGGGATGGCCTTACAGTGGAATTTTATATTTCTTTTTGGGATGATTTGAAAGAGATCCTTTTGCGAATGATCAATGTGGCCTAGCAAGAAAATCAGTTGCCGCACTCTTGGAAGCATGGTATAGTCAAGCTTGTCCCCAAAAAACATGTGTGTGATCATATATCAGATTGGAGGCCTATTACTTTGATGCCTGTACTTTATAAACTTATTGCCAAAATGATTGTACATAGGCTTCACAGGATACTGCATGCAGGAAGGACTTCATCCTCATCAGTATGGTTTTATGCCACGAAGACAAATCCATGACAATATATCCAATGCCTTGAGTGCAATTGAATATGCTAAGTACTCGCATCAAGATGTGCTTATATTGCAGGTGGATATTGCTAAGGCATTTGACAATGTTCAATGGGATTTCATCTCTCAGATCATGACAAAGTTGGGCTTTGGTCCCAAGATGGCAAATGCTGTTCACTGGCTTTATTCTGGCTCTACTGCTCAGTGCATTCTTGGGCACCATCTGTCTCGGTCGTGGATATTGGGTCGATCAGTTAGACAGGGCTGCCCTCTCAGTGCTCTCTTCTATGCCATTGCGACCCATCCTCTTTTGATGTATCTTGATCATCTTACAAACACAGGACAGATGAATGGTCTCAAAATCCCAGGGGCTACATCTTTTTTGGCACAAGCATATGCTGATGATTCCTTCTTCATGCCACAGAATTCTCCCCAGGAACTTAGCATGCTTATGGCCACTCTTTCTTTATATGGGTTGGCAGCAGGATTGCATGTCAATTTTGACAAATCTAAATTACTCCCCCTGAAACAATGTGACTAGCATTCTATTCTTTGGCCGGGTCAGGTGGTACATTCCAGAGATATTGTCAGGCATTTGGAATATCCCATAGGATGGCATATCACCAGAAAGCAATAGTTAAAATGGATTTTCCAGAGACTTCAACATAAACTGGAATACTGGAAGATTTCTACTTGGCCTCTTCATGTCAGGCTCAGAATAGTACAATCCATTGTGATGTCCATGTCTAGTTCTATTTGCCCTTGTTGCATTGGTCCTCCAGGGATATTTCAGCTTTTATGTCTCAAGCTATGGAGATATTATGGAAGACAAAAACTGCTGTGAAAGCATTGAGACTGATGAAGATGGAAATGGTGTGCTCCCCAAGGATGCATGGTGGACTTAATGTCCTCAATATAAAATATCATGTACTTGCAAGGAAGGCTACAATGTTGCATACTTTCTTCCGTCAACAGCAGCCATGGACTTGTATGTTAGCATCCATGTGTGTCAACATGAGGACTTGTGCTTATGGTCATTGGATTACGGATCATTGGGAGATTTGTAGGGAGGATACCTGGTTGTCCTTTCTCTACTGCCCTCATACTTGACTGAAAACAAGTTCTCTCTAAGGTCAAATGGGCTCCTGATAATTGCTTGGAGACAAAATCCATGAGGAAAGAAAGTATTCATTGGAGTGCCATCTTTGACACTCCACTTGCTTTACAGGAACCTCTTCAGGCATACAATCTTATGAAATTGGGAATTAGGTACATACATGATGTGGTAGATGATGGGAGATATGTCTTATCCTTTCCCCAGGCCACTGCTACCTATGCATTGGGAATGCATCATAGGTTGATATGGAAGAAAATTGCTGATTTATTGCATCCCTTTTTACCTATTCCACCCGTGGTGGCTGACACAGACAGACTTCTGGATTGGCAATTGCAGCCATCTACTACATGCATTCATCCTATTCCCCTTCTTGCCTTAACCTCCATCAAAGCCTGCAGGTTTCTTCAGCCTGCACCATGGATTCATCAACATGCTAATTCTCTGTGGCATATAAAGAAGCCCCTCTCATGGTGGCGGAAGAATCTCCGGATGTTGTGGAAGTGTAAAATGCCATTGAAACAAAGACTTTTCCTCTGGAGATGTTTGACAGGCACATTGTCAGTGGGGGTCATAGTTGCTAAACGTCACATTGCACCTTCCACAAGTCTAAGGTGTCAGGCTCCCTCAGAGACTGTTCTTCATCTGCTTTGGCACTGCCCTTGTTCCAAGATCCTCCTCAGGCGAATTTCAGATTTTCTTCAACTCTGTTTCCCTACTCACAGATTTGGGAAACATTTCTGGCTTTTTGGCAGATATATGCGGTCCTTGTCCCAATACTCACTTTTTCTCTCTTGGGTGAGATATTGGGCTCTTTGGACAATTTGGAGTGAGCATAATTTGGCATACTTGGGTCGGCAGAATCACCAATCATATGAATCCTTCAGAGCCTCATTGCGGCAATCCTTATATGATGCCTGCCATGAGGGTGATATGGATGCTTCTTGTTTAGAGCTTTTCTCTTTATGTTTCTAACATTTGGGATACTCTCCGCTTCGGAGACTTCCCATCTTGTAAATTTATGAGCATGTAAATATACTGCACTGGATATTACCCAAAAAAAAAAGTGTGTGCGCGCGGCGTGCGCTTGCCAATGGAGAGGCTAGAGCAAGAGGTGAGTGTAGGAGAGCAACAAGACTACAAGTGACAAGATGAAATTACAACTTACCCAAGGTCCCAATGCCACTTGAGGAGAGCTTGAGCCTTGCCCAATGCCCACTTGAGTCTTGAGCCTTGAGGAGTGTTGAGCCAATGAGCTTTCCACATGAGCCTTGAAAGTTGAGGAGCCTTGAGCCTTGAGGCTTGAGCTTGAGCCTTGCTTAAGGAGTGTTGAAACTTGAGAACTTGAGCCTTGAGCAAATGCCAAGATTGAAGCTTTTGAAGGAGACTCGAGCGACGAGAGGCAAGAGCTAAGAGCAAGGAGGTGTGTCTTCTTATAGCATGGGGGCTCTTCTTATAGCCATGGGCCAAGTGGGGAGGGGTTGCTCAATGGCTAGCCGCCCAACAGCTACAATGTGCCGGGCCCCGGCCCAACGGCTACAACAGTCAACTGCCCAACGGTCAGTTGACCATACCAGTCCGTCCCGTTCCACAGGCTAAGCCGTCTAGGCGTCCCCAAAATGCCGTCCCGCTATTATACCTCGGACTCGCACGTCCCCCATCCGTCCCCCATCCGTCCCTGTTCCAATCCGTTATGGAACGGCGTTCCCCCGTCCCAGGGGTCCGTCCCCCCTGTCCCCTGTGACTATGCTGCAAGGACACTTGTACCTTTTCGTACATTATGAATATACTGAACTCTCAGCTATCTCTCTCTCTCTCTCTCTCTCCTGCGTGCGTTTTGCATCAGCATGTTTACAGATGGTGTTAGGGCTTAAAGAAGACTCCCCAAGCTTCTGCATGTAGCAAGTAGGTCAGTCTTAATGGCATCGGCCTGTAGAAGGGGTCCACTACCAACAAAAAAAAGGTGTTCCCACATCCGACTGCCTGCCTGATCTCCTCCCTTGCAACGTGGCTGTTGCCCAAGTGTCCTGCTGCTTGCTTGACTTGCTCCACAGGCTGCCTGACTGTGAGGTGTGCCACATAAAATTACACCTGTCTTCGTGTCCATATTCTTGCTTTAGTCTCTTCATTGGCAAGCACACACACTTTTTTTTTTGTAAAACCAGTTGAAATTGCATTATATCATAAATGTACAAAAGGGTTTGACATCAAGAGGATGTCTAAACCCTAGAACTTAAAAACAACAGTAAAAAAATTCTATGCAAGAACAGGGCAGTGCTCAAGAAAAGAGCCTATGCCCTATCCATCAGAAACAGTAAAAGAAAAGCTGAACACAAGAAACATCCAAATCTTCCTCATGTACGGCATCATATAAGGACTGCCGCAAAGAGGCTCGGAAGAACTCATAAGGGTGCTGAAGGGGTGAATTCAGATATACATGATTTCGCTGTAGCGAGAGGGTCCATAAGGCCCAGTATCTGATCCAATGGAAAAAAAGAGAATACAGATGTTTGGCACGTTATTGGCAAGCACACACACACTCACCTCTTGCTTTAGCCTCTCCTACATCTCCCTCCTACACTCACCTCCATTGCTCAAGCCTCCTTGGCACTTGCCTCCATGGCCATATAGTTCATCATTCCTATCTCCTACATAGAGGGAAGCCGGCATCGAAGGGTGGACCTCAGCATTGGAGCAAGGAACAGTCCTCAGAATCAGCATTCAGCCTATTCCTCTCATCCCGAGAAGGATAGTCATCTAGGACAGCATCATAGATCTATTCAGATCTCCTTGTAACCCATTCATCTAATATAGCTGCATTGCATTGCATTGACACTATCTGTCTTTCTTAAGCATCATTAAGTGCAGTTTAGTTAGACTAAGGTTGTGTTTATGACGGTCAAAGACCTCACATGTCACATTGGTATCAGAGCGTTACAGGGTAACCAACCTTAGATCATTTTCATTCCATCAGTCATTCAGTCAAACATCATGTTAATCGCTTCCACACAGTTAAACCCAGTTCTCAAAATCTTGCAGGCCACCCTTAGGGATTTTCCCTTAGGTATGCATTAGTAACCCATCCATCTGCATTCTTGCACAGCATATAGGGTTGCACATGGCTTGCATAGTAGTCATCTTAGCAGTCATCTTAGCAGTCAGTCTTGCATCTACAAGGCATACATGTTAGCCCATGAACTCTCTAGGGAAGAATGACATCCATCATCAAAGGAGGACATAAGTTTTGGGCTTCAACTGGTAGCAGCAGGGAGTTTCTCTTCCACAGAAGGCGAAAGTTTTCTCAAACATCGCCTTAGGAGGTTTAGAGCTTCAGGAACGACGGAGATGGTAGGTGAAAAGATTCCACAGACATGCCAGGGGTGACTCAAGTATTTCCAAGCAGTTTTAGCAGCATTTGCCATTCAGTTCCCGCAGTAGATAGAGTCTTTGGCTCAAAGGATTTCACTCCTACAGACGACCTCAGTCCCGGCAGCAGAAGACAGAAGGGGGCAGTGGTTCGGTGGAGAAGGATCACCAGAGGAGTCGAAAGGTTGCCAGGTATACCACCTAGCAACAGTTAAGCAGAGGGGAATGTCACGTGCACACCCATCAGGTGTACAAGTGGCATGGCATCATCAGGCATATAATCAGGATATTCATTCAGGCATATATCAGTATGAGCATCATATGGGGGTGTTTCATCACCAATATCAGCATTCCAATCATCATGGGCATTGTAAGGCATTCGTGTGCATCAGCCGACAGCATCTATAAACCAGCCGACTGGCATTTTATGGCATTTTTATGGTATTTATGGCATTTTATGGCAGGCGCGAGCATATTCAGGGCTCGCCGACCAGCACCAGTTCACTCATATAAATAGATGCGCATCACATTCAGTCCATCAACGCATCTCACCACAGCGTTTTCAGCATTCAGTCCAGCATCGCCTCCCAGCACATCAGTCCATCTGATCAGCAAACGCATAGAGCATCATCTCCAACCGGAGAGCATCTGCGTTTCAGTTCAGCAATTCAAGATCAGTTCCCAGCCATCCCTTCAGCGTTTCCTTCCTAGGAGACAAGGGAAAGATAGTGGGACAGCAGTACATTCAGTATATCAGCATATTCAGCATATAGGCAGCATATTCAGCATATAGTTCATCATTCCTATCTCCTGCATAGAGGGAAGCCGGCATCGAAGGGTGGACCTCAGCATTGGAGCAAGGAACAGTCCTCAGAATCAGCACTCAACCTATTCCTCTCATCCCGAGAAGGATAGCCATCTAGGACAGCGTCATAGATCTATTCAGATCTCCTTGTAACCCATTCATCTAATATAGCTGCATTGCATTGCATTGACACTATCTGTCTTTCTTAAGCATCATTAAGTGCAGTTTAGTTAGACTAAGGTTGTGTTTATGACGGTCAAAGACCTCACATGTCACACCTAGTGTGTTTTATTGAGTCAAAAGATAAGCCTCGAAAGGCTACAAAAGCATTGGACTCTATTAAAGCTAATATGAAAGACACCTCATTGAGTTGTGCAATCCTTATTTCTTGAGCGTTATCACATCTCTCTCTCTCTCTCTCTCTCTCTCTCTCTCTACACTTTCTTGAGAGAGCTTTCCAGCGTGATTGATGCCCCCGGCCCCCTAGACGTCGGCCACGATCCCCTCATTAGCTCCAGATTGAGGACGTGCTCCACCGTCATTGAGCTACCTTTCCACGTGACGTAGCTGAGGGAGACCTCTCGGCCATCCTTATTGGTCCCATGCTTGATATTTTGGAGAGTGGTATACCATTTATCGGGGGCTGATGCTCCTCTCATGTTCCATGTTCCTGGTATTTTGGATAGTGGTATACCATCTATTGGGAGCTGATGTTCCCATAGTTGCGTTCCATACCCATACTCATCCGATGAGTACCTTCAGTACTTTCCATACCACTCCATATGTACCATATCTCGTATGGATAAGGTCGTCGTACACCAATATGAGGTTCAGTGTATAACACTTATTTGGCCCGTTTTTTAATTATTTTAGTCAGTGGTCATTGCTCAGTAGTTAATAGATTAGTTTTCATTTCAGTATTACCATTGTCTTTCATGCTATTTTTGTATGGATGCTAGATATTTTTTATTTTACATACATACATACATACATACCTACATACATATATATAGTAAAAAATGTGAACGTACTTAAAGTACTTATCTTGATGCGTACTTTACATACTCGTACCGTACACGTACCATACCGCACCGTACCTAAAGTACTCCACCACTATGGATGCTCCTCTCTTGTTCCATGTTCCTGGTATTCCATGATGAGATTCCATGGACAGTTTTGTATCACCCCAGTGAGATAGCTATGTTTTGTTTCTATTTTATTTTCCATTCCATGATGAGATATGCCATGGGCATTATATCACTTTGGTCTCATAGGCCCATTAGGTCTTTACTGGATGCTTAATATATATGTTTCTTTCTTTCTCTCTCCAATACAAGCCATGGAGTTCTTTAACCCTCCATAGTCTCTCTGTGGTGCTAACCCTAGGACCAAACTCCTTTATTTGGTATTAGAGCTAGCTGCAGTCATCGCCTCTGCTACTGTTGTGGAGCACACGTGTGTTGGCCCTCTGTCTCATCGCCTCACCTCTTGTTGACATTTTTGCCATGCTTGCTAGTACCGCCACCTATTTGAAGTGCGCCTGCCTTCAACAATTGCACCCTACTGCTGTCTGTAGGCCATTACCTTGTTAGCAGGTTGCAGCACGTTAAAAACTGCTCAATAACCTTGTGCAGACTCCCCCGTCTCATGTACATGTTGCCATTGCTACGCAAACACCATTTTCTAAGTGCTGCTTCTCTATTGAAAACGCGCTCAGGTATGCTCGCTCCCCTCTTGATGCAAAGGATGTGACAAAGTGGTGGCTTGGAATCGTCACCGTTAAGAAGACAACTACATCTTCACCACCACCTCTACCTCATCTCCCTGTTGTCCAAGGTGCACCAGCTTTTGGTTTTTTGTATAGTGCCACTAATGTCCCACCGCTTCTCACAGGCAGTGTTAGCGCCATTATCACATGTGTGTCTAGTGTGAGCAGTTCAGTGCCAACTCATGACTGCCACCTCCATGTCGTACAGGTCATCATCGCCATCTCCAGTGTCTACCACGTAAAGGGGATATAATGTCTTTAAAAATCCTTTAAAGATTTAAACTTTAATCATTAAGAGTTGGTTCACATGGCTGGAGTGTTTCACATGTATACACCAATGTCATTGGCATCATCAGCATTAGTACTGCATTCTCCATTAGCATGGACTTCCTCAGCCAAATCTTCATCAACCTTTGTAGATGCACCGACATGGGTCCCATCTCCATGGGCTTCACAAAACGAATCTAGCGCAAAGACTCCGATGATGGGAGCGTATAGTTTGGACCATACTCCCCTATCTTCTTCACCATGACCTTGAAGTAGTCTGATCTATCCACAAAAAATGAATAAATTAATAACCGATCAACTTCAAAGTTCAAAGTTCAAGTAAGAGGAACATTGTAAAATGATAGATCTTAAGCTAGACATCTTCAATTTTAATTCTTGATTACATGGTAGCATGGAAAGCAATGTGGTCGTGAAAGAAGCGGGCTATGGCCGTATCCACATCATTCTTCTTCTTGGGGTCCCAAATACCCTCAAGAGTACTTTGCCGGCGTGAGTGTGTGGATGCGGTCGGCATGGAGAAAGATGGTGTTGGGGCCCGTTCTTGTGGGGTGGGTGACGCGGCCGCAGGTGCCGATGAAGTGGATGCACATGGGGATGCCGAACCTTGGGATGGCCTCACTAGTGTTGCGGGATCCACGGCCACACGCTGCACTCTTCTCCTTGAAAGCAAGGTCTCATGTGCGGCAACACGTTCAAGAAGCCTCCTTCTCAACTTTGGCGTGACCCGATCACAAAATCGGACCTCATGACCGGGCTCATGCAAGAGGTGAGCTCTAACTTTATCCGCCCCACATGTTCGCCTATATGGACATAGCTTGCACGACCATGGGCGAGAGCCTCCTCCACTTCCGGGATGATCGGAGCTGACCTCTTCCCACCAAGACCAACCTTCGGTCCTCCTTCCTCTATTCATATTGGCGCCGCCGGAACGAGGTGCGTGGGATGGTCACGATAAAGATCTGAATATGCTGCCTATATGCTGAATATGCTGATATACTGAATGTACTGCTGTCCCACTATCTTTCCCTTGTCTCCTAGGAAGGAAACGCTGAAGGGATGGCTGGGAACCAATGCTGAACTGCTGAACTGAAACGCAGATGCTCTCCGGCTGGAGATGATGCTCTATGCGTTTGCTGATCAGATGGACTGATGCGCTGGGAGGCGATGCTGGACTGAATGCTGAAAACGCTGTGGTGAGATGCATTGATGGACTGAATGTGATGCGCATCTATTTATATGAGTGAACTGGTGCTGGTCGGCCAGCCTTGCTGCAGTCGGATATGCTCACGACTGCCACAAAATGCCATAAATACCATAAAAATGCCATAAAATGCCAGTCAGCTGGTTTATAGATGCTGTCAGCTGATGCAATGCTGTCGGCTGATGCACACGAATGCCTTACAATGCTCATGATGATTGGAATGCTGATGTTGGTGATGAAACACCCCCATATGATGCTCATACTGATATATGCCTGAATGAATATCCTGATTATATGCCTGATGATGCCATGCCACTTGTACACCTGATGGGTGTGCACGTGACACTAGGTGAGTGACACATGGCATGGCCATTAACATCACTACTTACTTCACATACACAGAATACCTTATCCACCTAAGGGTAGGTTCGCACACATAAGCACCCTTAACATAAGTGAGTGTCCACACCCCTTTAGGGGCTGTTCACACACACACATACAGGCACACCAACAGGCCACACGCACATGTACACGAGGCTCCGAATACCCAACAATGGCCCAATGCATGATACGGAAGTCCTACATCAGGATACGAAAGGTCTTAGTGCCCTCTATGGCCTCTACAGATAGCATTTAGAGATAATGAATTGAAGTGAACTATGTAGCCATAAAATTTCCAAGGTGCTTTTCACGGGGGTAACTCTATGGTTACAAAAGTAAATTGCTGCCTTAGAATAACCTCATATTGGCAAGAAGAACAAAAATGTGATACAAATCCAGCCATTCTACACTACTCTGATTAAAGCCACCTTTTTCAAAGCTACATGCAGTTGAACATATCACAAAATGTGCGGAATATAATAGAACTATATGAAGACTAAAACAAACCTCCAAGCTCAATTCGAGTGGATTCGACTACTACTCCAGATGACGTCCTCGTTGTGTAGTGTAAAATAATCTGCATGTAGGGTCACAGTTAATCATGACAAAGCCAGGTTACACATAATGCACTGATATGATCATCAGGTCCTTGACACACTGATTCGAACATCAGAAGTATGCCTAGATTAGCAAATACAAGAAACCCGTAACTGTTACAAAACCATTTGAATTTATTATTACAAAAACCATGAGAAAGAATCATCAAGCATGCTTCTTTTAGGGAATCAAATCAGCCTTTCAAAGACATGTGACTTGTGCAGTGCACTTGCATGCAGGTGTGCATGTGCACGCAGTCTGCACCTGTGCACTCCGCATGCATGCATGTTTGGTGGTGGTGGATTTTTTTTTTCTTCTGCTGCTTTTGTGAGGGGAGGTTGGGAGTTTCTGAGGGCGTGTAAGAAGCATACCTGGTCACCTTTTTTTGGAGTTGAATCACCCTCACCAGGCCTTATCACAGCCTTCATTACATCCCCAGGAGAGAGCTTTTCTTTCTCACTGCATGCAAATCCCACACAAAGAGTCAACTTCGTTTCTGTTGTGTTGCCTTGCACTCTCAAAACCTGCACCTTCGAGATCATCTTAACATGGATTCTAAAAACAAAAAGAAACTGTGCGATCCATCTCAACATCCTAGTGAGAAAAAAAAACAGACGAAGGGGAAATTCAATTTTCAACAATAGGGAGAGTGCAATGGTCTATTTAGAGCAAATAATGGAGGTCCTAAGATAATACATGGTAATTCAAGGGGCTTACACATGAAAGGTTGTTATTATGATACAAGGTCAGACAAACATGGCATAAAAGATCCTTTAGCAATCTTGCTATCACATGTCTGTCAAACATCATGAAGTTCCAGAGTGCAATCTTAACTCCATAAGAGAGTACTCACAAAGCTTCAAACCATCAACTCCATCAGGAGTAGCATAGACTATGATTTTGCAATGGTTCTTAGCTCATTGAATAGCTTACTTTGAGCCCCATTGCAATACCAAAGGTGGCAATTGGGAAAAATCCACAAAAATCGTGGTAGCATGCCATTTGGGCTCTCTCTCCATTAAGCGTGTTTCACCTATTTTTTGGCCTTAGAGGTTACACTTCAAGGGGCAATGAAGATGATGTGGCATTCCTAACGACGCCCAAGTAACCTAATTTCAGGAGACCAAGTTTCCACTCACATCATCAAGGCCCAAGAAAGAAAGAAAGAAAGAAAGATATATTAAGCGTCTACTAAAGACCCAATGGGCTCTAAGTTCACATGTTACTAACAGTTTGCTTGCTCAAAAAATGGGATGATAATGTGAAGAAGAACCAAATTGGGCAAGCCAAACAATGTTATAGGGCAGGTATTAGCTCCCAACATGAAAAGCATGTCAAAAACATTTTAAAAGCTTTTATATTATCTTAGGCCCTCTACACACCACCTGCCCGGCCATGTTGGATGGACGGCAGACACCTCCTTTGTCAGCAAAAAGTGAGCAGGCAATGTGTAAAGGAGTGTTCAGAAAACTATTTTTCCTCCTTATATCAATCCTTCTCACCATGGGTTGAAGAGGAGTATAAAGATAGTAATTCTTGAACAGGCATTTTCATCCAAATATATAATTATTTCTTGAAAGGCTCTTTCCCTTCCCCAAGCAATTTGAGAAGGATACTTTGGGGCCTATTTTTCCCAGAATCCTCGTGTGCTTGGAGAAGGATAATTAAAATTTTGGACACGCTCTAGGTTATTAAAGGCCCTTATTAAGACATACTTTAATCTAAAGGTTACATTATTGCATACAAGTTTTGGGAATTACAACATCAAGCACAAAAACGATGTGTGTGATTTTGGGGCAGTTAATTATTTCACTTAAGATATAATCCAAGAAAAAGGTGATTAAAAATAAAGAAAGAAAGAAAATGCGGGACAAATTCAATTATACAAAGAATATATTTAGTTTTTCTGCGGAAATTCAATTGTTTAGTTTTACCAGAAAAAAGTTGTGCAGAGTGCATCACAAACCTTGACTCTTTCTTGGGGGCTGCAACATCCTCCATCGCCAAGGCTCCACAAGTGGAAGGGGGCAAAACAAACAAAAAAAAAAGCAGCTTCTCGCTGGTTCTGAAGGGTCCAACTCTCTGATCAAATGCAAAAAATGTGAGTACCCAACAGTAATTTAAGCATTTTCTACAGGACCCAACAGCAATTTGGAGCAATTAATGAGAACCCAAGGGATCTCAACAACAGTCCAAAAGCATCTTCTAAATACACACAGTTTACCTTCAAGCTCTCAACCTTCTTCTCAACAACTCCTACACGAATGGACTTCCCCAAACCAACTTTTCAATCCATCAGACTTACCAAGTACCTTGTTGCTCTAGGCTAGGTGTGCATTAGGAGCTTACACATGGAGTATGAAACCATATCATAAATATTCAATCATACATATATTAATTATTGACCCACTTTATAGGTAAGTACTAAGGTCTACCGGTTGGATATCCCCACTTTAAAAAGGGTTGTGGACATCTTTGGCCTTCCTTTGCAAAAAGTTCCCTTTCCAAACACTAGGCCTAAAAGTGTATGGAATTTTCTTCTTCTTCTTTTGAATGGAATTTTTGGCATGGTTTCTTATAGGCTACTTGTTCACCGTGTTTTGGCATCTAAACTTGGAGGTCTTTACTCCTTCCTAAGGATTAAATCATATTCATGGGTAGTGTCACACTCCATACATGGTGGAGAATTATGGGGCATATTCTCTCTCTCTCTCTCTCTCTCTCTCTCTCTCTCTCTCTCTCTCTCTCTCTCTCACACACACACACACACACATACACAAAAACCACACTTGGATGGTTGTTTTTAATGCTTGGCAAAGAACTCACAAGAAAGACGAAGAGCGAGAAAAGAAAAATGCCAAACATATCACAAGGACAAAGGGATCAATATATGAAGTCATGGACATGAAATCATGAAAAAGAGTTGATTGTGAAAAACCAAGAGATACTAACGGCCATGAGTAACTTGAGTTTTCACACCCCAGAAAGTCCATGTCTGCATAGAGCAAGAAAGGCATACCCAACAAGGCAATAGGATCCCATGACATAAGAAATCACTTTAAAAGATGGAAACTAAAAAGGTTTTTAAACGTGAAAAACCAGTATATATACTCAACAACTATGAGTAACTCAAGCTTTCTGCACCCTAAAAAGTTGGTTCAAAGGCAATAAAAATTATGCAGGATGTTTTAGTGTGACATTGGAATTCATGAGCTAAACTCAGAATGACAAAAAATGGAATATTTTTTTAGGTGAAAAAATAGTCCGCCGACTGTGAGTAACTTGAGTTTTTCATGCCCAAAAATGTGCATCAAAATAATGATCTAAGCTAACAAAATGACATTAAATGGTGTGGGGAAGCTCTACAGTATGCTAAAATTTTTGGCTTAAAATCCCACTTTTTAACGACCAAGAAAAACATCGTTCATACGTGAGAAAATTTGACCACTCACAAGCTGACACATGTCACCCACTCCTATTTATGATTCATACTTGTCACTCATTGCTTGTATTTAAACCTGCTTGTTCTCCTCTTTTAGCCATCTTTTTAAAAATTTCTTTTTGGCTTCTTATCTCCAACACTCCTCCATTGGCTCTAGCAATTCTTCAACGCACTTCCATCGCTTAACAGTTGCACTACATCACTCCTTATCCATAGTGAGATAGGGGTTCATCTCCTTATCATGTGTATTCTTTGCAATGTTTGCAATATTTGTGATCTATATTCATTCTCCCCCACCTTCCACAAACATGGTGTTGTGTACTCTCTCAAGCCATGCTCCCTTTCTTCATACCTTAACCTGCACCAAAAACCTAGGCCTTCATGTCATGCTTCAATAACTAAAAGGAAAGAAAAACCATGATACCTTTAAAAAACTCTATTTGACATTCTAAACACACAAGATGTCTACTGTGTACACCCCTCAACTAACCAGGCACATCTCTACAAAACGCTCTAGACATGAAAAACCAGTTTAGTTTTTCATACCAAATTAGCCATCCTATAATAGAGGGTAAATGACCTAAAGAAACCATTAGCACCCCCTAGAGCATAAATATGGTGTTTTCATCCCTCAAATTTTGAGGTGAATATCTTTGATTTTCTTGCCCATGAAAAACCCCTAGCTAGATTTTCACACCAAATTGAGCCACATCACAAGTACACCACTCCCCATGGAAGAGGAGGTCCTAGAGCAGAGAAGGGACCAATCATGCAAGAGGAAGTATTGGAGGATCTAGAGGAGGCAGACCTTCTCATTGCTACAAAAGAAGTTTCAGCAAGTATGGATTTCTTTATATTATCTTAAGGAAGAGTTTCACAAAGTTGCCACGTGGCGTGAATTTGGAGGTTCGGGAAGAGGAGGTTAGAGACGTATAGAGCACAGGTCAGTTGACTAGTAGAGAAAAAGAAGAAGGGGGAAAGGATGAAGAATAACCCAGTTAAGCCAAGCTCTCGAGAAACTAGGTCGAGCCAAGAGAATACAAGGGAAGAACCAATGGACATGCCTCCCTCTCCAATCATGGTCCCTGGACCAAAGCTAAGAACAAAAAATTGAGTTTGTCTCTTTCACCAAGCCAGAGCCCACACTGTCTACTGTCAAACCTTCACAAAGTGTGCAAGAGTAGGAACCATTCTTATTTCAAGCAACATATGTTCCCATGGAGGTACAAGAGGAGCCAATGGAACCCAAAGAACACAAAGAGGAACATGTACCTTCCCCCACCACAAGAGTCATTTGTGGAAGTGCAAGTACTAAAGGAAGAGGAGAAGATGAGATACCACAAGTAGAAGGACGACAAGTTCAAATAGAGGCCATCCCCTTGCTAGAAGAAGTCAAAGCCTCAGCCCCAACAACATCAAACAAGGTTGGCGCTTCTAAGAAAGCATGATGGAACTACAGATGAAGAGGAAACAAGAGCAAGCAAGGTGCAAAGGAGATTCACCTCACAAATACCCCCCTTAAAGAGCTTCACAAACATACAAATGTTATCTCCACACCAATCTTGCTTAGCTATATATCTACACTATACCACTATTTAGGTGAAGATAGTGAAAAACTGGTTTTGGATTGTCACATGTTAACTAATTATATTCTCACATGTGAAGCGGTTTTTAGGTTCAAGCAGTGTAGTTTCTTTCACATTTGCAAAGTCTTTAGGTTCAAGCAGTGCATTTTCTTTCGTGAAGGCGGAAACACTACACAGACAAAGGGTAGCAACTTGTGAAAAAAAAATAGAAGACTAAAGAAGAGTTTCTTAAGGAAGTCGTAAAAGAGAAAGGCAATAAAACAAGATCTCCAAGTTTGAAAATAGGTATGTCAAATAACCTTGGTAGAGATTGATAGCTGTATAGATGCTATGAAAGCAGAATTTGACAAAAAGGTTTTAAAATTTATGGCTCATGATTGAAGAAGAGTCTCAAAGGCTGAAGTCGAGTTAAAGAGTCGCAAAGTGAGAAGAAAGAATGTGAACAAAGACTGTTGTAAACTATAACAAGTACAAAAAGACTACGAGACAAGCAAGAAGCTGGTGGAAGAGAGGATTTTAGAATTACATAAAGATGAGGAGGTAAAGAAACAAATGATCAGGTATCTTGAGAAGGAGAGGGATGAAGTGAGGCACATGCACAAATAATAAGAGCACATAATGCAAAACTCAAAGAAATCCAAGAGAATCTGGCCATGGTAATTTATCACCAATACACCTCACCACCTCTCTCCAAGAATCAAAGAATCAAAGGTAGATTTATAGTTGAAGGAGGAGGTATTCAACCAAACATTTGTGATAAAATGTTGTGGGGACAGGCTTGGGCTACAAGAGACAAAGCACTCACAATGCTCTTAACAAATAAGGATCAAAGGATAGCCCAACTAGAGCAACAGCTAAGCTAATAGCTTAAGCCATAACCAAAAGAGCCTAACACACATCTAAGGCACCTCGGGGAGCATGCCTCGAAGTTGACATATATATATATACACACACACACATATATATATATGTGTGTGTGTGTGTGTGTGTGTGTGTGTGTGTGTGTGTATATACACACACATATATATATATACACACACACACATATATATATACACACACACACATATATATACACACACACACACATATATATGTGTGTGTGTGTGTGTGTGTGTGTATGTGTGTATATATATACACACACACATATATACACACACACACACACATATATATACTACTTTATTGGCGGTGGTCTTACATGCCTCTCCTCAAACTTTCAACTTTTTCTTTGCTACACTAACACTCTCTTTCTTATAATATTAGCATTAATGAGGATCTAACTAGGGGATACCTTGCCTTAATCCAACAAAATTCTAATAAGCATGCTGATGCTACTATAATAATGGTCATTTTTCACAATGATATAACTTACAGACTATACGGCCATGTATACCTATGGTATGTACCCTATAGCTCTTACTAAATTAGATCATAGTGTAGAGTATTGATGAACTCTATAATTTTGGACTTGTGTGCTTGTCTACTCATGTGTGTGTTTTTTCTTGCAATAAGGAGGTCAACATTACCCTCTCCCCTCCTACATTCTTGGCATGGTATTAGAGCATCAATTCATGTGAAGAGGTTGAGAGGTAAGCAAAGGAAATGATACATGGGTGAGGGTAACTCTATCTCTTTTTCTTTGATTTGGAAGCAAATCTTTGTAGGTAATTGCTAGGCAAGAGTAGCAGGCATGCACAAGAGTAAAGTGTAGTGTCACATCTTGAGGTGCCCTTGGTGAAGCATCATATTGTGTGGGAATTCGGATTCAAATTTTTTCACATAGGCACTCTATGAAAGGTGTCAACTTTGACTATGTATGCCCAATTTCTAGTTTGATGCAAAGTTACTATAGAAATTTGTTTGCAAGGCAATCTGTGCAAAGAATCTGAGATTTGCAAATTATTGATGGATGTATGTTTGTGTGACACGCTCATAGAAAATTATATTATAATAGGTTTACTGTACCACTATGTTGTTGGAGATTACATGTTTCCTATAGGTGCATCATTTTTTGTAACATTATTTTGTAAGTTGTTGTAGGTAATCATGTTGGATAGTCCATCCTAAATTGTGAGTGAGAAGCTCGACAAGAATAACGTCCAAGCGTGGAAGTTCAGGATGAGAATTTTCCTCATCATGAAAAAAAAAGGAAATTAGGAGTTTATTGTAGGTGATGAGAAGGAACTAGAGCTTTTGAAAGAAAATGTCACTCCTCAGCAAGCATAGGCCTTTAAGTAGTGGCATGAGAGAGCAAAGCAAAGTAATGTATTCAATGTCTATTAGTGTGTCTGATACTATGATTGGTCTTATATAGAATGTAGCAACACCTAACAATGCATGGGATACCTTGGTTAAGTTGTATATTACAAGTACCAAGGCAAGGAAGATGCATGGGATACCTTGGTTAAGTTGTATAGTACAAGTACCAAGGTAAAAAAGATGAAATTAAAGCAAGAGTTATATAATGTGTAGAGGAATAACATGAGTATAAGTGATTACCCATTAAAAGTTAAAGGGCTTGCTACAAATTCCCTCAGTTCTATTAGAGCTTCTATTAATAACGAGATAAAAGTTAAAGGGCTTGCTACAAATTCCCTCAGTTCTATTAGAGCTTCTATTAATAATGAGATAACTTGGTGTTGATCATATTGAATAAGATTGGCAAAGAGTATGACCAATTTTAGACATTTATCCCTCGGCTCTATTGGAGCTCCTATTAATGACAATGACTTAAAGTTAGTTACATTGAATGGGCTTGGCAAAGAGTATGACCAATATCCCTTCTTATCACTGAGGAGATGAATGTCGGGAATAAATCATCTTCAGAAAATATTGAGGAGTAGGCCTTCTACATAGACACAAAAAGAGGTATAGGTAGATCATCATCTCTAGAGGCTGAGGTGCATGCTGTTTTAGAAATAGAAATCTTGGGCAATAATAACAAGAAACTAACGTACAAATAGGTAGAAGAGGCCAATCTAGAAGTATGGAGAGCTAGAGAGGCTAAGGTGGATGGCAAATAAATCAGAGTGAAAATAGCATTAGAGTGCTAGTATTATGGCAAACCAAGTCATATAGCAAAAGAGTGCTATAAAAAGTAGAATAAAATTAAAAGTGGGAACTATGCTTCTTTAAGCAAGCAAGTTGAAGATAAAAGTGAACTGCTTTTTATGATGCAGCATATATTCTTAGTTCCATGATTGTAGATGCAAGGAACCTTGGAGATGTGTGGTATGTTGATTTGGGTGCTTCTAATCACATGATTAGTCATGGAGAGTGGTTTACAGACATGTAAAAAATGAAAAAACCAGCATATGTGGAAACAAGTGATGTGCATTTTATTATGCATGTTGGTAAGATGCCATTGTCTATGTGCAGGATAGAAAAATGAAGTACTTAGTTGATGTACTTCATGTTCTAAACATTATAAAGAATCTGGTTTTAGCTGGATAAATGGTTGAGCTGGGTCTAGAAGTGAGGTTTAATTCTCACGAATATTATATAGAAGATTTTAATAACTAGTACAACATGGTTGTGGGAATGAAAGAGTAACAGAATTTGGAGAATGTTTACATTGGATGTAAAAATGCTTAAAGTTAAGGCTGCAATGTTTGCACATGGTACAAGTATGAATACAAACATGCATATAGTGTTGGTCATGTCAATATTCAACAAGCTAAAAAATATATAGGCCCAAAGCATTGTTACAAATTTACCAAAGTTCAAAGTAGATGGAATGTACAAAGTATGTGAAGCATATCAATTGCAAAAAATAAAAATCTAAGCATACATTTCCACATATTAGGAATGTGAGTTGAAGACCATTGGATGTAGTGTATTCTCATGTTTGGGGATCAACAAAGATAACATCAATTCGAGGATGCCATTATTGTTTATCTTTCATTGGATGACCACACTAGGAAGATGTGAGTTTACTTTATGAAAGAGAAAAGTAAATTGTGAGTTTACTTCATGAAAGAGAAAAGTGAAGTGTTAAGCACTTTTAGAGCTTCAAGGAAACGCTTACGAAAGACAAAGGTATGCACATAAAATGCCTAAGGTTAGATGGTAGAGAATAATATTTTCCAATGAGTTTAAGAGAGCATGAAATAAAGAGGGACTTCACATGTGCGTACACCCTGTAGTAGCAAAATCGGGTTGGAGAAAGGAAGAACATGCATATTGCAATTTGCTCATACATTGATGGATGAGAAAGAGATGCCTCGTTACTTTTGGGTTGAAGTGATAGTAACTTAAATTTACTTTATGAGAACGAAATCCCCACACTGTAGAAGTTTATGGCATGGAATTTAAATAAAAGTTTACAAATAGAAAACTGGATTTAGAACACTTGAAAGTGTTTGGATGCATTGCCTAGGTACATGTGCCAAATTAAGTAAGAAGCAAAATGGATCCCAAGGTTAAAAAATGTATCTTTGTTAGATACTCCCTTGAGCATAAAAGTTATAAATGCTATAATCTCAATACTCATGAGATGCAAGTGAGCAAGGACATTATTTTTTATGAAATGAGTAAATGGTATACACCAATGAAGGATTCCATAAAGGCTGATAATGTAAATAACAATGTAGCTACACTGAATGGGGAGCAGCAATCACATGTGTTTAGTGGACCTAGAGAGTCCTCTAGTATGGGTTTATTATTAGACCTTGGTCAAGAAAGGTTGAGGTAGAATGTAAGAACTCTGACACATAATTTGGTGGTACTACAGGTTTTGAAATTCAGCAAATTTGCATGCATCACGAAAGGAAAAAGAGAAGGTGGATCAGCCTTTTATAATGCATAATGTTTTTGCAGGCCATTTATTATTGACAGCATGTAGTGATCTAAGTGTACACAAGTCTACGAGGGTTAGATATCTAGTGGCTAAGTTGAGATATGATGGATATGAAACCCATCATTATGCTTATATGGTCAAAGAGATATAGGACATAGATCCCAAATGTTTGAGGAGACACTTAGAGATAAACATTAGGAAGAGAGGAAACCTTAACAGGTATATAAATATTTTGCAAGTTAGACAAGAGGTTTAATGTCTTATATGCAAGTATTCTCTTTGAAGCTGTTAATTGTTTTTTTTTTCATCAGGGTGACTCGTGTGCATGCTCTACACATGCCAGGCCATGATATTTTTCTTATGCAACATTTCAGTTTTGCAAATCCAAATACT